>NW_019268532.1:4917666-4928717 GCF_002738365.1 Cucurbita moschata
GGGGGGGGGGGGGGGGGGGGGTGACGGAAGATATAGGGGTACCCCCGTGCTCAGCCCATGCAGACTAGTCACTCCCCTATATAGTACATTTTGAGGCATTTTTGGACTGCCAGGCCTAAATACGATTTTTCTGAACGATCATACAGTCAAATATCTCAATTTTTTGATTTTTTTTTTCCATGAGCTCAATTGATTCATTAATGGGACATTCTAATGGATCTAGAAATCAAGTTTCATAATTTTTCAACCAACCAATTTTTTTTAATAAATTTTTAAATATTTAATAATAAGAAATTAGAAAAAATAGCTAGAGTTGTAAAAAAAAATCAGAAATTTTGTGGGAATCATTCTTTCATGTTGCTTTGCTCCCAGAAAAAAATTTACAACAAACCAACAACTCCACATGTACTTTCACACTTAATGGGTGGTGGGTGTAAAAACAAGGTCACGGTTGGTGGGTGTCTTAGTGTAATGTACTTGCTCTAGTACTTACGTGTACTCATGCTTCATAGGTATTGGGTGTGTTCTTTTTTTTTTTTTTTTTTAATGGAGGTAACCTCCAACATTTTTTATATGTTGTTTGCGTTGGAGGGAGTTGGTGGACATTATGAGTGTGTAAGGGTGCATGAGGTGCTGGTAGGGGCGTGCGGGGGTGTGCGGGGTGAGCGCGCGGGGGTGTGCAAGGGGTGTGCAGGGTGAGCGTGCGGGGGTTTCCGGGGGGTGTGCGGGGGGCGTGCGGGGGTGTGCGGGGTGAGCGCGCGGGGGTGTGCAAGGGGTGTGCAGGGTGAGCGTGCGGGGGTTTCCGGGGGGTGTGCGGGGGGCGTGCGGGGGTGTGCGGGGTGAGCGCGCGGGGGTGTGCAAGGGGTGTGCAGGGTGAGCGTGCGGGGGTTTCCGGGGGGTGTGCGGGGGGCGTGCGGGGGTGTGCGGGGTGAGCGCGCGGGGGTGTGCAAGGGGTGTGCAGGGTGAGCGTGCGGGGGTTTCCGGGGGGTGTGCGGGGGGCGTGCGGGGGTGTGCGGGGTGAGCGCGCGGGGGTGTGCAAGGGGTGTGCAGGGTGAGCGTGCGGGGGTTTCCGGGGGGTGTGCGGGGGGCGTGCGGGGGTGTGCGGGGTGAGCGCGCGGGGGTGTGCAAGGGGTGTGCAGGGTGAGCGTGCGGGGGTTTCCGGGGGGTGTGCGGGGGGCGTGCGGGGGTGTGCGGGGTGAGCGCGCGGGGGTGTGCAAGGGGTGTGCAGGGTGAGCGTGCGGGGGTTTCCGGGGGGTGTGCGGGGGGCGTGCGGGGGTGTGCGGGGTGAGCGCGCGGGGGTGTGCAAGGGGTGTGCAGGGTGAGCGTGCGGGGGTTTCCGGGGGGTGTGCGGGGGGCGTGCGGGGGTGTGCGGGGTGAGCGCGCGGGGGTGTGCAAGGGGTGTGCAGGGTGAGCGTGCGGGGGTTTCCGGGGGGTGTGCGGGGGGCGTGCGGGGGTGTGCGGGGTGAGCGCGCGGGGGTGTGCAAGGGGTGTGCAGGGTGAGCGTGCGGGGGTTTCCGGGGGGTGTGCGGGGGGCGTGCGGGGGTGTGCGGGGTGAGCGCGCGGGGGTGTGCAAGGGGTGTGCAGGGTGAGCGTGCGGGGGTTTCCGGGGGGTGTGCGGGGGGCGTGCGGGGGTGTGCGGGGTGAGCGCGCGGGGGTGTGCAAGGGGTGTGCAGGGTGAGCGTGCGGGGGTTTCCGGGGGGTGTGCGGGGGGCGTGCGGGGGTGTGCGGGGTGAGCGCGCGGGGGTGTGCAAGGGGTGTGCAGGGTGAGCGTGCGGGGGTTTCCGGGGGGTGTGCGGGGGGCGTGCGGGGGTGTGCGGGGTGAGCGCGCGGGGGTGTGCAAGGGGTGTGCAGGGTGAGCGTGCGGGGGTTTCCGGGGGGTGTGCGGGGGGCGTGCGGGGGTGTGCGGGGTGAGCGCGCGGGGGTGTGCAAGGGGTGTGCAGGGTGAGCGTGCGGGGGTTTCCGGGGGGTGTGCGGGGGGCGTGCGGGGGTGTGTAGTGGCAGGCGTGGAGCGCACACGGGGGGCGTGCGAAGATGTGCGGGGGGTGTGTGGTGGCGGGCGTGTAGCGCGTGCGCGGGGGTGTGTAAGGTGTGCGAGGGGTGTGCGGTGACAGGTGGGGAGTACGTGCACGGGGGGCGTGCAGGGTGTGCGAGGGTGTGCAGTGGCGGGCGGGGGGAGTGCAGGTTAACCTCCAAGGGTGTTGGATGTCTTGATTTTTCATAGAGGTTAACCTCCAAGGGTTTTATGGCTAGCATGCATGCCTTTGGAGTGGGCATGTAGGCAAGGGTGTGAATATGGACTTGTAGTTGTGCTTGCGTTGGGTAGGTGTTGGTGGGCATGATGCGTGCGCAAGGGTGATAGGTGCGTTGCTGCGGCGTGGGGCTTGGCGCCCCATGAGCACGCCTTGGCCATAGGCCTTAGCAGGCACACGAGCGCTCAGGCCATGCTCCCACCCATGCATCATTCTCATTAACACTCAAACCCCCACACCAACCCAACTCACGCATGCATTTTAGATGGCCTTGCATTGAAGCATGTTCAATCATCAACACTTAACATGTAGAATCGTTACTTTGCCTATAACCTCCTTGACACTTCAAAGAAATAAATTTGTTTATTGTGTGGGGAGGGACGAAGGGCTGAATCTCAGTAGATCGTGGCAGCAAGGCCACGCTGCCACTTACAATACCCTGTCGCATATTTAAGTCGTCTGCAAAGAATTCTACCCATCGCTCAGTGGGAATTACGTTACAAGGCGGCCTTTGAGACTCATCCGTCACAAGGGCTTAGCCAACAACACATGCCTTTGGGGGACAAAAGGCCCCTACTGCTGGTCGGCAATCTAGCGATGGCGCATGCATCGCTTCTAGCCCAAATTCTGACTTTGAGGCGTTCAGTCATAATCCAGCACACGGTAGCTTCGCGCCACTGGCTTTTCAACCAAGCGCGATGACCAATTGTGCGAATCAACGGTTCCTCTCATACTACGTTGAATTACTATTGCGACACTGTCATCAGTAGGATAAAACTAACCTGTCTCACGACGGTCTAAACCCAGCTCACGTTCCCTATTGGTGGGTGAACAATCCAACACTTCATTGAATTTCTTCACTTTGACATTCAAAGCACTCACATTGCGTTTGCATCCGCAGGGACCATCGCAATGCTTTATTTTAATTAAACATTCGGATTCCCCTTGTCCGTACCAGTTCTGAGTTGACTGTTCGACGCCCGGGGAAGGCCTCCGAAGGAGCCGTTCCCAGTCTGTCCCACGGCCGGCACGCAGCGACCCACTCTCGCCGCGGGAGCAGCTCGAGCAGTCCACCAACAGCCGACGATCGGGTTGAGAATGATGTGATTGACTAGAAGTGTCAGCTCCATCAACAACTCTGGTTGAAGGACCAGCTTGATCAACAACTCTTGTTGTTTTATCAGTAGCTTCTTTAGAAATCTCACTTAATACTAGTTTGCTACGAGGTTGATGATTTCTTACGTGGTCTTCCTCTAAGAATGTAGCGTTCGTTGATACAAACACTCTATTTTCTTGAGGATCATAAAACAAACCACCTTTCGTCTCTTTGGGGTATCCTACGAATAGACATAATTTTGAACGACGTTCTAATTTCTTGGGATTTTGCAACAACACATGTGCTGGACATCCCCAAATTCTGAAGTGACGTAAACTACCTTTACGCCCTTTCCATAACTCATAAGGTGTTTCTGAAACACTCTTAGTAGGAGGAACCATGTTCAAAATGTATGTAGCAGTCTCCACTGCATATCCCCAAAACGGATCGGGTAATTGAGCGAAACTCATCATAGACCGAACCATGTCTAATAGAGTTCTATTTCTCTCTTTGGGGTATCCTACGAATAGACATAATTTTGAACGACGTTCTAATTTCTTGGGATTTTGCAACAACACATGTGCTGGACATCCCCAAATTCTGAAGTGACGTAAACTACCTTTACGCCCTTTCCATAACTCATAAGGTGTTTCTGAAACACTCTTAGTAGGAGGAACCATGTTCAAAATGTATGTAGCAGTCTCCACTGCATATCCCCAAAACGGATCGGGTAATTGAGCGAAACTCATCATAGACCGAACCATGTCTAATAGAGTTCTATTTCTCCTTTCTGATACACCATTTTGTTGAGGCATACCAGGGGCTGAGAGTTGAGACCTTATTCCATGTTCTATCATATAGTCCTGAAATCTTACGTCCATGTACTCTCCTCCTCGATCTGATCGAAGTGTTTTAATAGTTTTACCTAATAGATTCTCAACCTCAGTCTTATACTATCTGAATTTTTCAAGAGCTTCGGACTTGTGATGCATTAGGTAAAGATAGCCATACCTTGAATAATCATCAATAAAACTGATGAAATATTCATACCCTCCTTGTGCTTTGACATTCATTGGACCATAGAGATCTGTATGCACGAGTTCTAAGGTTTCTTTGGCTCTATAACCTTTTTCGCAAAATGATCGTTTAATCATTTTACCCTCAAGACAAGACTCACATGGAGGTAAAGAATTGTCTTCTAACTTATTTAGAAGTTCTCTTTTAATCAATCTCTCAATCCTATTGAGATTAATGTGGCCTAGTCTTAAGTGCCAAAGATAGGTATTAGGAGAAATCTTTTGTCGTTTATTTTGAGTTTCAGCTGTTTTAAACATCTCAGTATTTAAAATAGCTTTGGTTTTGCTCGGTTTTAACATATATAAGTTGTTTTCTAGTTTTGCAGAACAAATATGAATACCTCTTTTGCAAATGAACACTTCATTGATTTCAAAAGATACTTTATACAACTGTTCTAATAAACAAGAGATGGATATTAGATTTCTTTTCATTTTAGGAACAAAAAGTACATTATCTAATATAATGAATCTATCTCCAAAAAACAACTTTAAATTTACTACTGATCTTGCTGAGACAACCTCTCCTGTTCCAACCCAGAGTGTTATCTCGCCGTCCGCAAGTATTCTCCAGGAGCTAGTTTCCTGGTAAAAAGAACAAATATGATTAGTCGCGCCTGAATCTAGCATCCAAGTTGAGTTGTCATACTCTACTAAACACATTTCTACAACGAGTAAATCATATTTACCTTGTTGTGTCTTTTCGGCTTTCTTCTCTGCAAGGTATTTTGGGCAGTTTCTCTTCCAGTGCCCGTTTTTGTTGCAATGAAAACATTTTCCTTTATCTGCTTTTTGAACCTTGTTCTTGCGGTTAGTAGGAATCTTATTTTTCCCTTTTCCCTTCTTCTTCATCAAAACACTTTTAGAAGTTGAAGGTCTAGACTTATTTTTGGAGGACGATCCTTGTAGTAATTTCTTGGAGATAGCAACATTTGCTTCTCCTGTTTGTCCCTTGTTCGTTAGGAGGGACTAATAAGTCTGTAGCTCATTGAGAAGAGTAGTGAAGTTATATTCTATTTTGTTCATAACCACATTGGTGCGGAACTGGAAGAAGCTCTTTGGAAGAGACATCATGATAAAACTGACTTGACTCTTCTCATCAATGACAGCTTCATTTTCTTCTGCCACATTGAAATGGACCATCATGTCCAGGACATGTTCTCTAACTGAGGTCCCTTCTTTCATATGGCAGTTGTAAATGTATTTTATGGCTTCATGTCTAAGGGAGAAGGACGGTTGTCTAAACATCCCTTTTAGAGATTCCATAATCTCTTTAGCAGTAACCATAACATCGTGTTTCTTAGCCAAAACATCAGATATGCTGGCTAGAATGTACACTCGAGCTTTGTCATTTGCCTTTATCCATCTGTCATATGCATCCCGTGCTGTTCGGTTTGCATTTGAGTTTGGGTTTGGAGGACACTCCTCAGTTAAAACAAACTTTAAATCATCAATGACCAGTATTGTGTTTAGGTTTGATTTCCATGTTGTGTAGTTGTCGCCGTTTAATTTCTCAGAAGCGAGTAATTGTACTATTGAGTTTGTCATGCTGTGATATAAAGAAAATTCTATTAGTGATTTGACTTAATCCTGTTTAATCCAATCAGTTTTAGCAAATATAATAATGTACCCAAATCATTATTAATTTGCAACGATACTTTAGTGAGTTAGAGCAACTGCTACCGAGGGGCAGTCAATCACTCATTCACTAAACCAAGAAATTCTTGACTTAAACACTAATTCCAGAATAACTCTTGTTCCTATAGTGTTTTAGTTATCGCTATTTTGGTCAAGAATATACTAACTCTTAGTAATTCTTCGCAAGTGTGACCCACCAATTTCAGACCTCAGAGATCGGTCCCAACAACGCTATCGAATGAAAAAGCCAAAGTTGGGAATGGACCTAAGAAATCCTATCCATTTCTGGAGTTTGCGTTGTTCCGACTCCCATGTTACGACCCTCCGAATGGGTAGTTGCTCTAGGGCAACATGCAGGCGAAACATGGGAATCTCACGGTGCAACCTAGTGGTGGAGACCATAGGACGTGTTGACTTCCTTCTCCCACTTACTATAAATACTTTCTCAATTCACCTTGTTATTGACTCATGCAAATACCTTCCGAATGGAGGACGCTCCCAGGGCGACACGAGGCCGAGCATGAATCTCACTGTGTGAATTTTACAGAGAGCGTGAAGAGAAAACTATGTATCTTATACACCTTTTTCCTCCCACTAAGTATTTTAGATGGTTGGGTATACTCATTACTTAAGTATATTCCGGCTAATTAAATATAACTTAAGTCTAGGTGATTTTTCTAAATCTTACATCACTTAAGCATGCTCATAAAACTGGGCTAACTAAGCTCAAGTACTGGTCCGATCTCCAGTAGGTGTTTCGTAAACCGTCAACTTAAGTACCTTCAACCTTAGACAAGATCGTGCCAGGTGAGCTTTCTCGTAACCGCAATTTTATAAGACATCGACCCTTTTGAACTGTTAAAATTGATCGTGCTCGGTTCTTAACTCTTAGTGAGCATGCACTTATCTTTATTATAGATTTTAACGTCTACCTCGTTTTATGACGTTGAAAAAAAACCTATAACATGCTTTATATAACAATTTATATAATCATGCATTCCATGCAATAATATAACAATTTATATCTATCACTCATGGAACCCTAAGACATGCATACTATACATTATAACACTTATAATATACTTGGAATGCATGAAACATGCTTAGCCTATGGTGGGATTTTAAATCTATATGACATACTTTATGCATATACATTTTCTATTTAATTAAAACATACATTCATAGCATAATTAATTAAACACACTAAAGTGGGTTGGTTTTGGCATTTTAAAGCAAGTAATTAACTAAATTATTACATTAATAATTAAAAATAACTTGAGCCGCTCTCGAGGATCACGAACTGGACAAACCAACCCTTAAAAATGTTGAATCGGTCCCCAACGACAGAAAAAACACCCAAACCGCCTCTTCCATCTTCTTCGGTCCAGCTTGCTTATCTCTTCCATTTTCGATCAATTACAACCTAAAATGGACTCTAATGACTCCATAAAAATTACAGACCTTTCTTCATTCATTAAAGCCCATACACCTTAGGCTTATTACAATAATTGTATCAAATGGAAGCATAAAAAAAATGCCAAAACCAAAACCATCCACTTTAGCAACCACAAATTTCATGCTTGAAATGGTACCCACCATGATCAAATTAATGTAAATAAAGTGCCTAAAACTTGCTCTGATACCAATTGATGGTGTTAATATAACGCATGCGGAAGCAATTTGGATCTTAGGTACTTTTCGAACATCAATTATTGTAAATAACTAGCATGTTCATAAGTATTAAAACTTAATGAGTTTAAATACTAAACTTTTGTAGTTCAAACTCCTTTTGCCTCACGAACCGGTTTCGAACAACCACTAATGTCTTCTCCACTATCCTCCGGCCTTAGAACGGGATTGTGGAATCCGGTGAGTGACTAAAACTTGGGAGGGATTTTGTATATGTGAAAGAGAGTGTTTGTCTCAAGGTTTTTTCATCAAGATGAAGAATCCCTTCCAAGTATCATGATCACTCTATTTAAAGAGTCAAGTTTGCATGTTCATGCAAACTTGAGATCACCAAATTTTGACACTTAAAATTCCACTCAAATGTTTGGGATTATGTGGCAAGCATGCATGTTTGAGTTAACTAAATTTTGACACTCAAAATTCCACTCAAACTTGTGGGGTTTATTTGGCAAACATGCAAGTTTGGTTAAACCAAATTTTGACACCTCAAAATTCCACTAACATGGATTTTTCCATTAGATGGTTTATTTGGCAAACATGCAAGTTTGGTTCAACCAAATCTTGACACCTCAAAATTCCACTAACATGGATTTTTCTATTAGATGAAAGTCAACATTTTGACTTTCTTCATTTTAATTCAACAATTAATTTGAATAATGAATTTCAAATTAAAGTAACATTAAATGATTAATTAAACTATTTAATTAATATTTAATATTAATTCAAATGCCAATCCCAATCAATTCCGACACATAATTGATTAAGATATTTAAATCTTATTTAAATATCTCAGATTCTCTCTTTTTGTTTAATTCGTAAATAAAACAAAATTGCGGTTAAATATATCGTATATATGTAATGCATATTCCCTAATTTGAATTCGAACACTTCGAACTCACTCGTCACACTATTCTATGGTTTAGTCCGATATGAGCTAGCAGAGGGGTTTAGTCCGATATGAGCTAGCAGAGGGACCTAATGGACCTATAGATCATGGGCTCCAACGATCCAAGATTAACCGATTAAACTCATTAACCTGGTTAACCAACATTCGTTAACTACTAGGACACTCCACTATAGCCTAGTAGTTGCACTCCCCTCACTATAGATATATTTCTATCCATCTGATATAAATCATGATTAGTAAGTCGATCCTTCACAAGTTGTTCGTAACTAGAGCTGGGTCAATTTACCATTTTACCCCTGAAGTTACTTCTTGTTCCTTATGTCTCACGGATCCTCTAATGAACAATTGGGTTGTGGTCCAACCAGTAAACCGAATCCCTCTCAGGCCAATGAGAGGGTGGGGCCCCTTGTTCAAGACCTGGAATCAGTGCTTAAGGAAACTACCTTTCTTCTATCCCTAAAAGTGGGTAGGAGTGAATTCCGTCTTGCACCCCACGTCCCCAGCCATTCACCCAGTCTTACCCCTGAAATGGGAGCCCTGTTGAGTCGGCGAACTAGAGCCACTCTCACCCATGCAAATCTAAGGATAATTCCGAATAAATAGGAGTTCATGGTTAGCTCAAGATTAAAACCGAGTTACCTAGGTTATCGAATGAAAAGAAAATCAGTCTCAACAGTAAACGACATTATAAAGTGAGAGTGGTTTTCTTCATGGTCCGATCTTATGCAATACTCATTGCATAGGACGCCCCCACTCACATGTCTCCACATGTACAATTTAGTGATCACATTGTTTATATCATATACAAAAGTGGGCCGCATCCATAGTGTCCCCAGAATAAGGTACTCAGCCTTATCCTTATACTATAGATCATTTTGACTATATACTTGAACTTGATCCACTCTTATGTCTCTACATATAGTTCAAGTAATCATACTATAGCCAGAGTGTTCTTAGTTTATTGGATTTAGATTAATGATCGTCAAGTTCACTTTATTCAATAACAATTTTTTACTGAATAAACATCAATAATAACTTTATTGAAAATAGAATATATCTTTGTTTACAAACTACGAGTTTTAGGACATAAAACCAAAAAATGTCGCACGCCCAAAGTCATTTGACACCGCCCCACCAAGCATGTTCCGCCACCACGCAGCCTTCAAAACATAGGACTAGCCCAAGGAAGGGAGGCATACCACAACAACATCCCACACTCAACGAGGTTCATGCCACACGCCCCAAGGCACCTGGCTCCACCCCACCTTGCATGTTTCGTCATCGTACCAACAGCCATCCACAGTCCTCACACCAGAGATTCCCAATTAGAAGGCAACATCGCAACATTCCTAGCTCAATGAGGCTCATGTCGCACGCCCAAAGGCACCCGATTCCAACCAGCCGAACATGTTCTGGCACCACACGCCTTAAAAACATAGGGCTGGCCCAAGGCTGGCGAAGCATCACAACAACGTCCCACACTCAACGAGGTTCATGCCGCACGCCCGAAGGCACCCGGCTCCACCCCACCTTGCATGTTTCATCATCGTACCAGCAGCCATCCATAGTCCTCACACCAAAGATTCCCAGTCCCCACCTTGCATGTTTCATCATCGTACCAGCAGCCATCCATAGTCCTCACACCAAAGATTCCCAGTTAGAAGGCAACATCGCAACATTCCGTGCTCAACAAGGCTCATGTCGCACGCCCAAAGGCACCCGATTCCGACCAGACGAACATGTTCTGGCACCACACGCCTTCAAAACATAGGGCTGGCCCAAGGCTGGCCAAGCATCACCACAACGTCACACACTCAACGAGGTTCATGCCGCACGCCCGAAGGCACCCGACTCCACCCCACCTTGCATGTTTCATCATCGTACCAGCCATCAACCATCCTCAAGCCAGCCCAAGTTAGAAGACAACATTGCAACATTCCATTCTCAACAAGGCTCATGTCGCACGCCCAAAGGCGCACCCGACATTGCCTCACCGTACAAGTTTTGCCACCGCACCGCCGCCGTCAACCGCCCTCGTCCGCCGACCACCACACCCACGCCCCAAGCATATGCCCATGTGCGGCGCATAGTGCTTGGGGAGTGGGGGTGGCGGAAGATATAGGGGTACCCCCGTGCCCAGTCCATGCAGACTAGTCACCCCCCTATATAGTACATTTTGAGGCATTTTTGGTCTGCCAGGCCTAGATACGATTTTTCTGAACGGTCATACGGTCAAATATCTCAAGTTTTAGATCGTTTTTTTTCATGAACTCGATTGACCCATGAATTGGACATTGTAATGGATCTAGAAATCAAGTTTCATAATTTTTCAACCAACCAATTATTTTTAATGAATTTTTAAATATTAAATAATAAGAAATTAGAAAAAATAGCTAGAG
>NW_019268532.1:4929339-4932166 GCF_002738365.1 Cucurbita moschata
GCTCACGACCAGCCTTAAGGGGAATTAAGCCCCATTATATTTTTCGCCCCGGCTTTGTGGCTTCGTCGGACCTTAGGCGAGGTTTGCCTTCGCTAATCGAACATCGCTTGTGCGGAATTCAAGCTTGTTCAACCACACACGCCGCCTGTGCGTGTATGTTCAATCATCTGCGACACATCCGACTTGCCTCTACGCTAGGCCAACGCATTCGGCTCGACCTTGCCTCTGCTCGGGCCAAGGTCTCTCAATACAACGTCGCATCTCATCTTGCCACCTCGATCCCCATCGACAGGGTCCATATGTCTTGACGCCATCCCGAGTCTCGGGATGTCGTCGCTCATCATAACTCGTTCGGTCATGCCATCGAGAATGGGCCCACGTGTCGTTCATCTCATCGGGACTTCCCGAACATCCATCCATCCGGGTTCTATCGAGGCATAGGCCCTCCCGTGCCCATGCCGAGTCATTTGCGGATACCGTACCGGATAGCGGGTGTATGTAGCAACCTCCGACACGCGGGCTAGGGCGCAATACCGGCACACCCGTGCCGTCCGGTACTGTCCTTCAAAAACCCATTTCAAAGGAAGTCGCCCCGAGACACTCGTCTCGGCACGCTCGCCCACACTGTGACACACGTATGTGCCACAGGGTAGCTCACTTAGGCCACAGGGCCCAGGGGTGGTGGAGAGCTAACACCATGGTACCCCCTATAGTACATTTTGAGCCATTTTCATTCTACCAGGAGTAGACATGATTTTCGTGAGGTGTCATACGGTGTCGTGCATTGTCCGTCCAATGTCCGATTGACACCAAACTTGGCGAGCATTCATATTTCATATGGACGGACTTAACTCCCGAACCGCATGACCAAATTCCTTCCGAAACCTCGACTTTTGAGGTTAAGGCCCGGGGCCCTACCCGGCCCTTCAACAAGCCTATCTTGTCCTTCATGTCTATGCTGATGTCTCTGTTATGCTTGTGTCTCAACATGTCTTCAATGCCCACTTTGCGTGGTGGTGTGTTGGATGATGCATCGTCCTCCTCGATCGCATCATGGCATTCTTCTACGTTGGCCCGCATATGGCCGGATGGGCGTCTCTTGAGGGACGCCCCTTTGCTTGTCATGGCGTGAGGGTCACAACCTACTCTCTTCATAGTAAGGTTGTGACATTCTCCCCCACTTAACTTAGTCATCGTCCTCGATGACTTACTCGGGTCACAATCATATTGCGGATTGTGACATTCTCCCCTACTTGATTTAGTCATCGTCCTCGATGACTTTCTCGGGCGCGTTCGCCCCACCTATTGTGAAGTTCTCCCCTACTCAATCTCGGCATCGTCCCGATGACGATCCGACTCTTTGTCTGTTGGCGACTTGACTCGCTGGATTTGGTTGTGCTTCAGAAAAATCTTCTATTGTCGAGCACCTGACGATCTTTTGTCATAATGCTCTCCCTGCTGACGTCTTATGCCAACTTGGGACAAGTTCGAGTGGATGCTTCTGACTTCTCTTTTGTCAGGTGGCACCACGTTCTGACTCTTGACTTGGTCAGTTGTTGGGTGAACTTGTCCTCACTTAGGCTTGTTCCTTTATCTACAGCTATCCCCATTCGGACCTATTTCTGTTGTTCGCCCATCTTGGACTCGGCCACCGAGACTCGCAACGTAGACGTGACTCTTCAGCGTTTGCCATAGTTGTGGGTGAGGCTGACTCTCTTTGCAGACACTCACCAGACAAGTATGGACTTCAGAGGGCACTTTTGCCCTATTTTGGCCAACTTGGCCCCAGTGTGTGCATCCTCTTTGGATCACATAAACTAGTGCACCCCTCGGGGTGGGGCTCGCAAGCCCAGCCGCGACACTCTTTGGTTGCGACCACTTCTCCTATGAATTAATTCACCCCCTTGGGGTGCGGCTCGAAAGCCCGGCCGCAACACTCTTTGGTTGCGACCACTCCTCCTATTGAGCAAAGTCAACTCTTTGACAGTCTCTTCCTTTGTTGGCGCTAACTTTCGGCCAACTCTTTGTATTTTGTCACATCGTGTGACTACTGTTGTGTGTGAACTTCCAGCTTGTTGCTCACTTCCCGAGCGGATACTGGTCTTGACATCTGTTGGTGGAGTCATCCACCCTAGGCACAAGGTGGTGACTCAAGGAATACACGTGTGCTCGTATGTCCGAGCACCTTTACGGGGTGAGAGACTTATTGATGTTGCTCTTCCCCGCTCGAACTCAGCTGCCTCTTTGCAGCAAGGTCGTCCCCCCATAAGGACTCACATTGTATACGGCTCTTGCACTCGGCCGACGTTTGTCTTTTCTTGGCTCTCGGCTTCTCTGCTTGCAACCACTGACACTATTCCTCCAATGTGAATGGTTCTTTGGAAGGCACCGTCATGGTGCTTTCTGTTTCATCTGTCTTGTCTACTTCGAAACTGCAAGCTCTTCTCAGGTGAGCTTGGTTTTTGCTTGACGGGTAGATCTTCCCATATTGAGGTGTCGACACACGACACTAATGAAATTCGGGTAGTCTTGGCTTCAACCCCCAACTGATTATAATTCTGACCGGCAACTGTCCTGCCCATTACGGCACTCTTGACACACTTGCAAGGTCTTCGATCAACTCTTGGGTTTGTTTCTCTTGACTGTCTTGCCCGACTAGACACACAAAGTGTGGCTCTGATACCAACTGTCACGGTCCTACATTCTTGACCGTGCGGCGTCGTGATCTATACATGTTCACGACCAGCCTTAAGGGGAATTAAGCCCCATTATATTTTTCGCCCCGGCTTTGTGGCTTCGTCGGACCTTAGGCGAGGTTTGCCTTCGC
>NW_019268533.1:0-376 GCF_002738365.1 Cucurbita moschata
TAAACCCTAAACCCTAAACCCTAAACCCTAAACCCTAAACCCTAAACCCTAAACCCTAAACCCTAAACCCTAAACCCTAAACCCTAAACCCTAAACCCCTAAACCCTAAACCCTAAACCCCTAAACCCTAAACCCCTAAACCCTAAACCCTAAACCCTAAACCCTAAACCCTAAAGATCAACTTTAAGAATCTTACACATATGAATGGCTCAAATACGATTTTTTTTTCACTTTCGCTTCCGGGACATTTTGCACTCAAATTCCATAGGTGTTAACTTAGGAACTTTTTTCCCCGTTGAGACAGGGTCGTTAACTTGATCTGAAAAGTTGTTTTCTCGTTTTAGTATCATACCATATCCACTAAAGATTGTCCTAA
>NW_019268533.1:514-22280 GCF_002738365.1 Cucurbita moschata
TTAACTTGATCTGAAAAGTTGTTTTCTCGTTTTAGTATCATACCATATCCACTAAAGATTGTCCTAAGTTTAAAATATGGAAGAAAAAAAATATTTACTCGTGTCGACAAGACTTCACAACCTCAACCCTTATGGAAAGACCCTCGTGGAGGCACCCGAATCACTATCTGAAAAACCTTTGTTTCTTTCGATGTTTTTCGACGAATCTGTAAGGAAACGCTCAACTTTAAGAATCTTACACATATAAATGGCTCAAATACGAATTTTTTTCACTTTCGCTTCCGGGCCATTTTGCACTCAAATTCCATAGGTGTTAACTTAGGAACTTTTTTCCCCGTTGAGACAGGGTCGTTAACTCGATCTGAAAAGTTGTTTTCTCGTTTTAGTATCATACCATATCCACTAAAGATTGTCCTAAGCTTAAAATATGGAAGAAAAAAAACATTTACTCGTGTCGACAAGACTTCACAACCTCAACCCTCATGGAAAGACCCTCGTGGAGGCACCCGAATCACTATCTGAAAAACCTTTGTTTCTTTCGATGTTTTTCGACGAATCTGTAAGGAAACGCTCAACTTTAAGAATCTTACACATATGAATGGCTCAAATACGAATTTTTTTCACTTTCGCTTCCGGGCCATTTTGCACTCAAATTCCATAGGTGTTAACTTAGGAACTTTTTTCCCTATTGAAACAGAGTCGTTAACTCGATCTGAAAAGTTGTTTTCTCGTTTTAGTATCATACCATATACACTAAAGATTGTCCTAAGTTTAAAATATGGAAGAAAAAAATATTTACTCGTGTCGACAAGACTTCACAACCTCAACCCTCATGGAAAGACCCTCGTGGAGGCACCCGAATCACTATCTGAAAAACCTTTGTTTCTTTTGATGTTTTTCGACGAATCTGTAAGGAAACGCTCAACTTTAAGAATCTTACACATATAAATGGCTCAAATACGAATTTTTTTCACTTTCGCTTTCGGACCATTTTGCACTCAAATTCCATAGGTGTTAACTTAGGAACATTTTTCCCCGTTGAGACAGGGTCGTTAATTCGATCTGAAAAGTGGTTTTCTCGTTTTAGTATCATACCATATCCACTAAAGATTGTCCTAAGCTTAAAATATGGAAGAAAAAAAACAATTACTCGTGTCGACAAGACTTCACAACCTCAACCCTCATAGAAAAACCCTCGTGGAGGCACCCGAATCACTATCTGAAAAACTTTTGTTTTTTTCGATGTTTTTCGACGAATCTGTAAGGAAACGCTCAACTTTAAGAATCTTACACATATAAATGACTCAAATACGAATTTTTTTCACTTTCGCTTCCGGGCCATTTTGCACTCAAATTCCATAGGTGTTAACTTAGGAACTTTTTTCCCCGTTGAGACAGGGTCGTTAACTCGATCTGAAAAGTTGTTTTCTCGTTTTAGTATCATACCATATCCACTAAAGATTGTCCTAAGTTTAAAATATGGAAGAAAAAAAACATTTACTCGTGTCGACAAGACTTCACAACCTCAACCCTCATGGAAAGACCCTCGTGGAGGCACCCGAATCACTATCTGAAAAACCTTTGTTTCTTTCGATGTTTTTCGACGAATCTGTAAGGAAACGCTCAACTTTAAGAATCTTACACATATAAATGGCTCAAATACGAATTTTTTTCACTTTCGCTTCCGGGCCATTTTGCACTCAAATTCCATAGGTGTTAACTTAGGAACTTTTTTCCCCGTTGAGACAGGGTCGTTAACTCGATCTGAAAAGTTGTTTTCTCGTTTTAGTATCATACCATATCCACTAAAGATTGTCCTAAGCTTAAAATATGGAAGAAAAAAAACATTTACTGATGTCGATAAGACCTCACAACCTCAACCCTTTCGAAAAGACTCTCATGGAGGCACCCAAATCACTAACTGAAAATCCTGAGTTTCTTTCAATCTTTTTCGACGAATCTGCAAGGAACGCTCAAGTTTGATGAATCTTACAACATATAATTTGTTAAAATACGAATTTTTTTTCACTTTGGCTTCCGGGCAATTTTGCAATCAAATTCCACTTAAAACCCTAAAACCCTATACCCTAAACCCTAAAACCGTAAAACCCTAAACCCAAATATTATGAATTTGACATGTGTAGTAAAAATACCTACCTTTAATCTTTTTATTTTTGATCTTGTTTTTTTTATTATTATTATTATTATTTATTTTATTTTTTTATCATATTTCATAGGTCTATCATTGGCACTTTTTTTTCCTATTTGAAACAAGGGTCATAAAACCATTTAAAAAAGTTGTTTTTCTCGTTTGAGTCTCTTACTAATTTCACTAAAGATTGAATGAAGAAAGATTGAATGATGAGTAAAATAAGAAAGGAATAAAAGCATATAGTTTCAATGGTGAATTCACATGAAGCACATAATGCGATTATATTGGACGAATTACACAACCTTAAGCTTGGTCCTAACTCATAACTCATAAATACCAAGTATGCAACGCAAAAAACTGCCGAAGAAAGTTTTCTAGATTTCCAGTACCTGTCTTAGAAGTTGAAAGCACTCTTTGAAACGGGTTCAAGGTTACCCTAACAGATTCCTAGAGAACTAGTGCGGCACTAACAGTCAAAAAAATATCCAGCTTTAATTATAAATAAAGCCCTCATCACTGGATCATATAACTGTACAGCAAGCCCAAGGACCTTCAGGCCAGTCCTCCGGGGAGTGATAACGAAAGCGACCACCGTCATCATTAACAGTGGTTGACATCCTTCCAAGGGCAAACTACTGCATTGCCATATGCAGCATTCAATAACCCATTCCCTGACTTCGGGGAGTGTCCATTTTGCAGAATCTTTATCTTGGCGTGTCCATTGCTTGTTGTGTCTGCCGAAAATTGGCTTACACTTCCATTCTTTTGTAGAAAGGCGTCTAATTGGCCACATGCTGCCTTAATGAGCCCTGCAACCACGAGATTTGGTACAATCGCAGCGTGAAGCAACAAGCAAAATTACACCTAAGCAACATTGGCGATCTACTTCCGAAGTATTAAAAGCAGAAGCTATCAAATATATTATTACATAAGTTGCAATAACTATGGTGAATTGCTGAACCTAAAAACTGATGAATAAATCGGCTACCGGATGATAAAGCAAGTAGCGTACCTAAAAAGAGCGGGGAGGGTTTCCCTGGTCTGGACTTAAATTCAGGATGAAACTGAACTCCCACGAAGTATGGATGGGCATCTAACTCGACAATCTAAAGCACAATTCCACACACGACTAAGAAACTAGACATCGCACGACGATAGAAAACGCACTCCACACAATCATCATTTAATAATTCATACCTCCATACGACGACCTGTTTCATCACTGCCAACAAAAGATAAACCAGCATTTTCAAGTTGACACACCATATCAGGATTGACCTAACCACAAAAGAAAAAAATGAATACTGGTGTCTTAACTGGTAAAAGACCGCCTAAGGAAAGTTTCCAAGTAAACTAAAAGAATACCTCATATCTATGCCTATGTCGCTCATCAACAAACTTTACATTGCCATACCTTAAACGCAGTTGCAAAATAATATAGGTCAGGGACGAGGAATGAAATATGAGATTCATCAATAACAAATGCTAATTAAAGCCTTCTTTATCTATCCTATCAGCTCTGAAGTCTACCACAGATATTACACAATTCAGGAGTAACATGCCAGTAAGCTTTAATCAATATAAGGTCCTTACAACTTTGCAGATTTGCAGTCCATAACATTAAAGTAAGTTCTCCTTGACCCTAAACGCATAGTTCCTCCCATATGAGTCTTTGAACCCTATTATCAAGAACAGAAACTCAAGTTCAAAGGATACGTGGAAACAACGTGAACAAACTTGTAAATGGCACACCTCAGGCATAAAAGCCACACAAGGGTTTGCGGTTTCAGGATCGAACTCTGTGCTGTTAGCATCATGTATACCAAGAACAGACCTGGAAAATTCAATGACAGCA
Organism: Cucurbita moschata; assembly: GCF_002738365.1. Classification (NCBI taxonomy): domain Eukaryota; kingdom Viridiplantae; phylum Streptophyta; class Magnoliopsida; order Cucurbitales; family Cucurbitaceae; genus Cucurbita; species Cucurbita moschata. The sequence continues at coordinate 4,522 of NW_019268533.1, forward strand.
ATTTGCATCCCCAGGCATATGCCTAGAAAGGGAATCCCATTCTCTCGGGCATATTTGGCTGCTAGAATTTTCCCTTGTACTCCCCTATCACCAAAACCTCCTGGAACTAGAACACCGTCAGCACCCTGAAAATTAGTAATAATCCAATAAGTGCATAAAAATTAACATACAACTACAGAGAAGAAGAAAATAAATTTAGCCACAAACTCAAAATGTAGGGGCACCTTTAAAAGTTCCCACGCAGCTGCATAAACCTCGGGGGCCTGCGAGCAATAAATAAATCAACTAAACGATCAAAGGCAGAGAAGCCACTTAAGAACAAAATGTACCTCTTTGGCAGAAATATCTTCAAGATCCCCAGCTGGAACCCATTCTACAGTAAGCTTTCTATTGCTGACGACAGAAGCATGTAGAAGGGCCTGACCCATGAAGCTAAATATTAGGTTCTGATATACGGTTTTTTAGACTAAGCTTTTACATAAATTAAGGCATATTTATAAAGTGAAAGAAAGCAAGCAGGAGTAAGGTGCCGTTAAAACAGAAAACACACATCACATCCATGAACTGTAGACAGAAAATTTATTCTCCTTCCCTCTCAACTACATACACTCGTTTTGTAATGGCCCTCGAGGAAAATATGAAAGGTGTAAGAAAATCATTGTGGAAAGAGGTGCTAATGTAGGAAATTCACTTTTCCCTAGGTTACCCTCAATTCTAGTAAATAAAATGGCTTTTATAATAATGAACTATTTAGAAGGAAAAAAAAATCAAAGAACACCGACTTATACAAACTAGTACTTGAAGTTCTTGCAAATAGGCCGCTGACTATTGTTCCTTGCACCATTTCCGCATCATTGGGGTACAACATAAGAGTTATGGGCAATATGAAATTTATGAATGATATAAGACAAGAATGACTCAAAGAGCCTACAAGTTACTTACAGAGTATTTTTATACTTATTCATCTACCTTTCTTTTTCAGATGACCTAAACTGCGTAGCCGAGACAAGTGCATACATGAGCTTTGGGACTATACTGATCAAGATAGATCCCAATCATGTTTTAGACTCTCTTATGCTTTGACATGCATATGTTTTTTTATTATAATTTTGTTTACTTTTTTCAAAGCATCTTGTAATTATCTACTTAATGAATAATGTCAGACCTTGTTTTGTTGAAGTGTATACTCTCTTTTTCTTTGCTTTTTTCTTTTTGTTTAGTTAGTTTTTCGACTACCTTTTTTCCGGCATTTTCCTTTTCTTATATTTCCTTTGGGTATTCTATCACTCGCTCTCAATGAAAGTCATTTTTTCAATTAAAAAATAAAAATGATTGTGCTACTTCAATTGAAGCCAATTAAAGTGATTCTCTATAAGCTAAAGTTCGACACATTTCTTCAGAGTTTGGCAAAACTTTTAAGAAAAAGGATAAAGTTGCCCCTTACGAATAGCTAAATTTGTAGAATGGCCTTAATCCCCCTAGATCACCGTAAATGAGCCTTTTGTACTAAAGGATATGGACCAATCATAGAACCTTTTACATGAAGTGAAATGCATTAGCTATCCACTCTTTGGTCAGTTGGACGATAAGTGACAGAAAAGGAAAAGAAGTAATAAACTAGCCTTTCAATACCAATAACAAAAAAGCAGATATGTCTCATCTCCTCCATCTTTGGTACGCTAATTGAGTTTAATGAAGATCTTTTTCCTACTACAAATGCCACGAAAAAAAAAAATAAATAAAAAAATAATAATAAAAGAACAAAAATAGAAAACAATGCAACACAAAACAAAAAAGGAGTTAAGTGCTTAGTAGTTCCCCGTCCTTCGCTTCCCGGCACAAAATTATGGACTAGTAGTTCATAGTGTACTAACTCATTACGTAGGTAAGATTGTGTATACGCACAAACCTAGGCTTACAATTTACAATACCATACAATTGCAAAATTACAAAGGAGGAAAAATATCAAAGTAGAATGTATTATGGACTATTAACAATAATTATATAAGACATTTAGCAGACAGAAAAGCATCAAAAAATGAATTAATTGTTTCAAATGTTGAGAAACCCCAAAATAGGGTCCCAAGCCCCCGGGAGGTTCAAAACATTTCATGTTCTGGGACCTACCTTTAACACAGAGAGGTACGAATCTGAAAGGCCTGTGTATTTACCAACCATAGCAATTTTGACCTATATATTTCCACAGTTTGAAACAAAAAAATTGAATGAATATTTTTATTCTCAAAACAAAGTAGAAGCATAGGATAAAGTTTAACAAATTAGATAAGTGCTCAAGACCCACGGAATCATGTAACTTATCATATAACCTTGTCCTAGACGTCCATTCATCTAAATCTGGTTCTCCTGCTACACTGGAAATTTGTAAATGTTAGCTGACCAATGTCTTCAGTGGAAATACATCCAAGAGATTCAGACAGATAAGATGCAGGGACGTGAGATAAAGATTTTATGTCGATTAAAAAAAAAAAATACACTTGCAATACCAACCTGTGAAGATTCAGTCCTTTTAAGAGTGCATTATGAGCCTTCTGGTCCTGTTGAAGAAAAATGTTCTAGTCTTTCCTCGCATAAAAAGAAATAAGACTAAAGAAATCACTTACTCTTAATAGCAGAGGAATATGCCAAATATTTGGCACATCATAGAGAGTGATTATATTCTCTGCCTGTCAAGAACCCAATTCATTAGTAACAAATGCAAAGTATCAAATGAGCATGTAGAAGAACATCATCATATAGTACCGGCACATGACAAAATTGAGCAAGTTTTTCCTTAACATTTTCATCGAGTTCCTGTTAAAGCCAAATAAAAGTAAGATCATGTGTAGTCCCAAGCCTCTAAAGTAAGTAAAAGGGAAAGGGAAAACCTTTGAACTGCGGCAAGCTAAAATATTTGGGACCAATCCCAGTCCTCTTAGACCTCGAACACTGTGTTGAGTAGGCTTAGTTTTCTATGGCTCAAAATTAATAAAAAACATTCAGGCAAATCAGCCATCGTTAAAAGATAACGCATAAGTTTGTGCCTCATTTTTCTCTCTTGTCTTTGACAGATAGTACAGTGGGTAAGAGAACATATGTATACGGAAGGCACATTTTCCATGCATACCTGTTCACCAACTACATTGAGGACCGGAACAAGGCTAACATGAACCAAGCAGAAATTTCCAGGACCTAAAACAAGACATGTTAGACAAACTGACCACAAGGCAGGTTTCTCAAACAAAATTTAGATAAGATTAACTCGGCTCATCAAAGAAGCTGATACATAAACAACTCTGACCTACGCGGTACGAAAATTGGCCAAGTGCTTCAATAAATGGCATCGATTCAATATCTCCTGCATGAAGTAAAACAAAAACAGAGGCTAGAGGCTCTAGTTTTCTACACAGACACACACACAAAAAAAAGGAGTACGTTTCTCAAGAAACATGCTTTGAACTTATACCTATGGTGCCACCCAATTCAATTACACACACATCAGCTGGACCTTCTTTACTATCAACTGGTATCATTGCTACACGCTCAATCCATTCTTGGATGGCATCTGTAATGTGTGGAACAACCTAATAAAAATAGAAATGGAATCAGTGTGCCATTAACATTTCACTATAGAACTGAGAACAGAGACAACACAAAGTCTAGCAGACCTGAACAGTCTTTCCCAGGTAATCACCTCTTCTCTCCTTGTCAATCACAGACTGTCAAAATATCAAGGGAGAAAGTAAAACTAGTAACGATATATGCACAACTTCACAAACATGAAGACAAGCGAACACAGAGAGGCAATGCACCTGGTATATTTTTCCGGTTGTGATGTTGTTATCACGAGTTAGTGTGATGTCCAAAAATCGTTCATAGTTTCCAAGGTCCAGGTCAACCTAAAGAAAGTAGTCATTCATGTTACATAAAACAGAGAAGCTTCATAGAAGGCTAGGTTAGAGTCCAACCACGATTAATATCTGTACAAAACGATTACAAACTGATAATCAAGAAGCCAAAACTTTAACAGTGGACTCTACTTGGTAATATTTAAAAAATGGAAGTAAAATAAGAACAAAGTGTCCCCCAACTCACTCATTGAAATACATCAAATTTTTGAAAAACAGGGCAAACGGCTTTATATACATGGAAAACATGATATGAAATTATTGGAGGGTCATGCATGCTAAAACAGATAAATGCATCAATTTACCTCACCACCGTCATCCAAGACGAACACTTCGCCGTGCTCAAAAGGAGACATGGTACCAGCATCTGTATTTAGATAAGGATCTGCAGATATGAGCAAAACACGTAACATTATTTAACTACTAACACTAAATTACCCGCCATATACATGAAAAGACAATGCATATGCAACCGAAACTGACAAACAACATTTCTGACATCTAAAATACCAATCTTAATGGAAGTAACTCGAAGACCGCAAGCTTTAAGGAGGACTCCGATACTGCTAGCAGTGACCCCTTTGCCCAGTCCACTAACAACACCTCCCGTAACCAATACGTACTTCATATTCCTCAGGTTCTTAAAATCCAATAGTTGGAGTATGTAAGCAGTTCTGAGGATGTGGAAGAAGAGGAATACAAATAGGGATATAAAGGGTCAGGGAATATTGATATTAGAGAAATATAATTAGGTTAAGACGGAACGGAGAGATTAACGAGAAATCGACCTCGTTCACAGTGACGGTCTTTACAAAGCTCCAGCCCAGCCTCTTACCGCATTCTTCTTTTGCTCGTGCATTTTCTCTGTCTCCGGAAAACTTTCTGGAATTGTTGAAACTCTTTGTGTGTGTGTGTATATAATATATATATATATATATACTATTTTGGGTTATCTTGAAATGATGAATCAACCTAGGAATGGGATAAGCACGAAAGCTGGCGCCCGGTCAGGTGGAAGGATAAGAAGATAGGAGTGTTCAAACTGTAAAGGAAGAAACTGGTTGAAATAGGCGTATCTGTATTGTTCTAAAGGCCGCGGAAAAAACTTCCCTCCTGGCTTCCTGTGCCTCCCAGGCTTCTCTCTCTTGGGCGGCGGGTGGCTGGGGAAGAACAACTCATTTCAACCAACAAAAATTACGTATAAATATGGAACGCCAGAACGCATCAACAACATTTTTCTTTTTCTTTTTCTTTTTTCTCTCCCACGCTTTTGTGTATTAAGTTTCGAATTAATAAAAATGCTTTATAACTTTAAAAAATAATAATAATAATAATAATCAGTAATATTCTTAAATATTTAAAAAAAAAAAAACAGTATAAAGTATTAATACGGTTAAATTTTTTAAAAGTTCCTAATTACTTTGCATCGTTATTATGAACGGAATCATAAATATAACATACTATTAATGTATTAAAAAAAAATTATATGAGAAAGGAAAATGTTTATCTATACCTAATATCATCTCTTTTCAATTTCGTCTATCTCGTCTCCTTCAATTTACTCAAACAATTTATTATTTGTTTTTTCCTCACTTTATGAATACTTTCTTAATTCTCCTTTTATCCTTTACCGATCAATAAATTTTTAATTCCTCAATAGTCGGTGGCTGCACCAAACCTTGTCTTGAATATCCACGTTTCTGCACAGTAGCTCCTCATTTCAGCCCATCTTTTGGAGTTTCCTGTTCCCTTGGGCCTACCTTAAGCCCAAACATTGTAAAGGTTCCTTTTCTCAATTTTTTTCTCCTTTTTTTTTTTTTTCGATTTTCCTTAATTTACTTATTTTATTTTTCTAGTTCTCCAAATTTAAATTTTAGGATGGTCACGCAATTACATGATTATTTTTCTGGATAAGGGTTTCATGTGTGTGTCGGGCACCAAACCATCAATAGTTATTGACGAGTGATTCTTGAAAATGGTTCTTGATGAGTAGATTACATCTCGTGTGTTTTGAGTAATCAACCACCAAGTTCCACGATTTTGATTGATTTATTATATAACTGTTGCCATGTCTCACCCTAATACTCAACGTGTTTTTAAAATAATTTTAAGGTAAAGGTAAAATCGTGACACAAGAATGTAAAAAGAGAAGAAACGGGGTCATGGGACAACTCTAAAATCTTGATATTTTCTCTACATTTTTGGATCGAACTTAATTATTTGTTCGAATTTTGTAAGAGCATACTCGAACATGATTTTATGGAAGTATCTTTTTCATATACTTTCGATTATAAACTTTCGATTATATTTTCATATATTTTTCTTTTCAGCAACATCAAAAATATTTTAAGAAAGGTAAATTAGAAGTATAATATACTAGAAATAACGACTCTCCACACTGATATGATATTATATGTTCTTATAGCTTTGCTTTGGGCTCCCAAAATGCCTCGTACCAATGAAGATTATTTCTTAGATTACAAACTCAGATTATTCTCTAAATTAGCCATCAACCATACTCATCAACAATAAAAGAGTGAAATTGAGGTTTAAAAAGCAATCCATTATTAAGTGCGGAGTTACGAACAGTAAAATGGAGGAAGTTGGAGGAAAAATAGCATAGGTGAAGTGATGTAGGGTATTAAATAACTGCACATAATGTTAAACTAAGAAAGTGAAAAGCTGTAGGCCTACTTGGAGAATTTGAATAAGTCGGCGGCGGAGGGAAGATGATAAGGGTAGGGAAATGGAAATGGAAATGGAAATGAAAACATTGTGGAGTTGGGGTGTCCCACACTAAGCTGATCTGGGAGCGCAGATTTGGTACGGGATTGGTGATCCGAAGCAAGCAGCCTACTCAAGAATGACCAATCTGTGTTCAACCGCTCCTGTTGCACACCCCCGCAATTTAGCCTCCACGTATTTTGAGGACACTCTATGGAGATGGGTGTTGCCACTGCTGAGTCCGGACTAAACAGCTGCGGCAGCTGCATGCACCCATCGAACCCATACTCATTATATGGCTGCTGCGTATGGTTATGGCTTTTCGGCTCTCCTATTTCTGCACCCATCAAGGCGGCGGAACCAGAACTACTGCCCCCCACCTTCGTATGCGCATGGTACTCCAAGCCCTCTGCCTTCTGACTTTTCTTCTTGAAAACCCTGCACACCACCCACCCATCTTCCTGCGTCTATCAAATAAAATGTGAGTTAATAAGTTTAATTTGTAAAAATTTGATTAAAAATATTTAGTAGTTATTGATTTTGAAAGTTTAGGAGATTGGAAGATTTGTTAGTAGCTGCGAGATCTACAATTTCCACTCTCAAGGTATGTTATTTCTACAACAAACAAAAAGAAAATTAATAAAAAGGACCCCCCCGTTAAAAAACTCTCCCTTTCTTCAGGTTCAGTTATTTGTGTTTTGACATATCGATTTGAATCATAAAATACATTTAAATACCCACATAACTGAATATAAGGAAGGAAATAGGACGATTATTATTATTTGTCTGTACCTGAATTTCGGGATCCTGATCTTCGAGGCGGTATTCATGCATGATCCAATCAGTCTTTTGGCCATGAGGAGCACGACCGGTATAGAACACGAGTGTCTTCCTCATGCCAATCCTCTTGGAATTGGCCATGTGAATGCCTTTGTCTCTCCCGGTTGCCTTCCAGAATCCAGCACTGGTGGCTCTATTAGTTCGAGTTCCCGTTGGGTATTTCTTGTCCTTATGGCTAAAGAAATACCACTCGTTCTGGTGCCCAGATCCAATTCTACATGTATCTGAACCCACCCAAAAAAAAAAAAAATCATTGCTCGTCAAATCAAAGCTTAATAAATTGGTAAGTATGAAGAATAATGAATGGCCAACCTTTGAGGTCCCAAGGCTCCAGTTTGTTTAGATCCACTTCTCTGATAACATCAAGCTCAATGGCTTCGTAGGAAACCTTCTTCCTGAGGTAGTAATAAAGAAGCTCCTCGTCTGTTGGATGGAACCTAAAGCCTGGAGGAACACTGAAGTGTTGGCCATTTTCGGGCATCATCGTCCCTTGATGGGGTTTTGTCTGTGTATTCAAAAAATGATGAACAAGCAGTTATAACAAGCTTGCATTAATGGAAGCAAATGGTTAAATGCAAGCTTGAAAGGGCAAACCTGGGAGAGGAAGAAGAGAAAGTAATTATCCTTTGCAGATTGGTATTGAGAAGTTGCCTTCAACGGCACGACGTGAATATAAAAAGGGAGAGAGAGAGAGAAAGAAACGTTAGCGCAAAGGTTAAGATTGACTGACAACCGATCAAAGATGGGCACAGAAATAAAGGATAAATAATTATTATAAAATTTGCATGGAATTATTTTATTTTCTTTTATTTGGTGGATTGAATGGTATTAGAAGAATATGATTAGAGTATGAGCAGGCTTTTCGTAAGATGTCTGTTGAACGGGGAACCTTGCGCCCAAAAAACATCAAGAAAATCTGCACAACTCTCAATTTAATACTTTTATTGGCATTTTCTTCCACAATTCTTCACCTCCCTACCTCTATGCTTCTCTATCTTTTAATTAAATAAATATGTTAATTTTTAGTACAAAATTTTTACATACCATACTTCAGACCCTTTTGGATAACAATTTTCAAATCTTAAAGCTATTGGTAGAAAATAAGAGGCCGTTATTATGATCTCTAAAATGTAAAATTTTAAATAAAACTTTATCTTCAGTTTTGAGATTATGTGGATCCAACCATCATCTCTTTCAACAAAATATTACATTTGATCAAAGTTCTACTCATCTACCAATGCAATGTTGATATAGTCATCCGGGCTTGAGTACTTTTTGGTTGATACAGGGATTCATCCACAATGTCAATAATGAAGCTTCACATCAATTCCTTTCGTTTGTAATTTGAGAAATTTTTTTTGGCTAGATTTAGACCATGACTATAATATCAATTGAAAAGGATAGCAGACCTCCACATATTTCTACCATGGTATGATATTGTACACTTGTGCATAGAACCCTTGTGGCTTTGCTTTTCAAACCATCTAAAAAGCCATATAAAGAAAATTATTTTTATATTATGGATCTCTCTTTTCTAACAATTGTGATACTTTGTTTGCACCTAACTCTATAGCTCTAGGTTGTAACTCGATTAAAGAACTTGTAGAGATATTAGTTTGGGCTGGCCTTGAGGAGGGTTTTTCATGTAAAAATTGTTAAATCTCCTGTGCTTGAGATAATTGATCAGTTATATAAATTATTTCTATCATAAATTCATAACACATAATAATTGAAGGTAGTAGTTCCACACACTGTCATAGTAGAAGGTAGGTCCACTGAACCAGCACATTTCATGCACAATTTAAACAAAATTAGAACCATCAACCACCGTCTCTGCCACGTTACCCTGATAAAAGTGAATATTTATATATCCTTTTTGGTTTCGGCCACTAAAGGACAAACTAGAAAGGTGTTTTTTCTTTGTAAGGAAGGGTGATTAAGTATTAATGGTGTACGTGGCGTTTTGACCCGGAGCAGAAAGTGATTGCGTGGGAATCCCTTCGAGTCTGAACCCAATGGATTGAGGCAACGGAGGCCTTGAATTGTGCATTCTAAGCACATGCAATGCAAAGCATTGACCAGTGGAGGGGTCAGGATTTGGACTTCCCCCATGATTTTGCTCTTATCACTTCTACAAACATAATATAAGAAACAGTAACTCAACAATTAAGAACATTAGCTAGTAGGGCCTCCACTCCAAATTCGTCCATCAAATCAAAGAGCGGGTTGTAGATCATCAGAGGCGCTCATAGGGCCTCCACTCCTTCACACTCGCTCTTAAAGGCTCCGGAACAACAGCGGACCAGGACTCCAATTCTGGAAATGGTCCAGTCAGAGCAACATAATTCTCACCCTTCTCTTTGGGCAGTTTTTTCCAACACAACTGCAATTAACAAGTATAAGGTGAAATTGTTAACTACCACAGGGCAATCGTATATGTATCCACATTTCTAACTGCAAAGTACCAAATGATTATGAAACCATACTAACTGAATCATATTTTGGCATCATCACTATGAAAATTCCATATGGATTCAATTTTCTTATCCATATACCCTCACAATTATCATGAATAAAGCCTTGAATTCCACTTCATCATTGATTCTAGCTACCATACTTTATTTTTGCTACGTTGGGTAAGTAGATCCTTCAACAAATGAGCAATAAGCAGAAGTAGATATTCTATCTGTGGAGCTACCTACCAATCAGTATCAATGTAAATTTCATTAAATGGGTCATGCTTCTTAAAAACAATGTCTTTGTAAATTGCTTCAAAGTGAGTTCGTCCTAGAGTACGCATGTAATTGATTGCCATAATAATTGCAAAAGCAATGTGTAGATGAGTGCAAGATAAATAAAAAGTAGTTCCATATTTTCCTCGTCTTTCACCCTTCTTCGTTGCATCTTGCGGCTTTAAATTTGATTCAATAGAAGTTCTTGTTGTTCTATAACCAAGTAAGCTGGTCTCTTTAAGCAAATCAATAATTTACTTATTTATTTTTTATCGACAAGAATATCTTTTTTGATGTAGCAATTCCATCCCTAAGAAACTCTTCAAAACTCCAAGTCTTTGATTTGTAATTCGTTTGCTAGTTTTTTCTCCAAACTATTTAGTCTAGCCTCATCATAAACTACTAGGATGATGTCACCAACATACATTATTAAAACAATCATCTTATCATTTCTAGTGTCTATGGAAAATGGTATGATCTACTTGACCCCGGAAAAAATCAGATGCGTGTGGCTAAGTGTCACGGTCGTACATTTTTAACTGTGCGACATTGTGATCTTGACACGCTCACAACAAGTTTTGAGGAAAGTCCAAGCCCCATATTCATTTTTCGCTTGACTTTGTGGCTTCGTCAAACCTTAGGTGAGGTTTGTCTTCGCCAACAAACACAACTCATGCAGAATCTAAGCGTGTTCAACCACACATGCCATTTGTACGTGCATGTTCAATCTTCTACAACCCAACCGACTTGCCTCTACGTTAGGCTAAGTCATCCGGTTCGACCTTGCCTCTACTAAGGGCCAAGGTCTCTTATATGCAACTTCGCATCTTATCTTGTCCTTTTGGTTCCCAATTAACACGGTCATCATGTCTTGATGTCATCCCAAGTCCCAGGATGTCATCGGCCAACTTAGCTTGCACCGTCATGCTCATCGAGAACGGACCCATGTGTCATTCGAAACATCAGGGCATCCCTAACATCCATCCATCTGGGTTCTATTGAGGCATTGGACCCTCCCATGTCCATGCCATACCATTTAAGGACTCCATACCCAATAGCGGATGCATATACCAACCTCTGACACATTGGCTGGGGCGCAATGTCGGTACACCTGTGCCGTTTAACACTATTCTTAAAGATCCATTTCAAAGAAAGTCGCTCGAGACACTCATCTTGCAATGTTCTCCATCACTGTGACACACGCATATACCACAGGATAGCTCGTTTAGGCCACAAGACCCAGGGTGGTGGAAAGATTATACCATGCCTCCTATTGAGGTACATTTTGAGGCATTTCCAATTTGGTAGGTGTAGACGTGATTTTGGCAAATAGTCATACGGTGTCGTGGAGCATTCGTCCAGTATCCGATTGACACAAAATTTGGCAAGCTTTCATCTTTCATATGGACGGACTTAACTCTAGAGCCACATGCCCAAACTCCTTTCAGAACCCCCACTTTCGAGGTTAAGGTCCGGGGCCCTAACTGACCCTTATCAAGCCTATCTTTGTCCCTCAAATCGACATCGTTGCTTCCTTGCTTATGCCTCAGCTTGGCTTCAATGCACATCTCTTTGGTGAGTTAGATGATGCACCGTCCTCCTCGGTTGCACATGACACTCATCTATCTTGGCCCTTGCATGGCCGGATGGGCGTCTCTTTAGGGTCGGTTCTTTGCTTGTTGTTACATGAGGGTCACAACTTACTCTCTTTATAGCATGGTTGTGACACTAGATACGAGTGGTGGACAATCATGAAACCATGAGTTTGTGACTAACTCTGAGGATGAATCCAATATATATTGGTTGTACTCCTACTTTTCGTGAATAGAATGAATCTTTCTATCAAATGATTAAAAAAAAAAGATCCATACCTCATCCTAGAATGATTTGGAAGATCCAAGAGACTGACGACCAATGATATTGGCCACAACGGCGGATAAAACAACTATGAACCATGATTAGTGTTTCTAAAGCATAAATAATAAATGATTGACATAAATGAAGAAAGCCACAAATAGACCTAGGAGAGATTGCCAACAGAGAGTAGTGGGCATGGACACCGACGACTAGGGTTATTTTTGTATGGTTAAGGTTTCAAGACAGAAATCGTGTAGTTTTTGAGAGGAGACAAAATTATCATTCACTTTTCTATTGGAACTAGTTATAGTTCAGCTCCAATAAATAAAACGAATCTAACTAAAAAATAGAAGTAAAATTTAGTACTATTTCTTACCTGTTTAGGAAATGCTTCGGAAAGAGCCTGAATCACCGAATTGCGTGGCAGGAAGGAATCGGTTGAGGATACTTCACTACAGATACCATTGTCAGTGACTTTGACTACATTCCCTCCACAGTTAATCATGAGCCGACCACCAACCATCAGTCTGTCTTTCAATTCCAACCACTTGCCAACCTATTATAAAAATAAAATGAAAAGATTCACTTCAATCATTAAACTGCTTGTAATACTCCGAAACCTTCATCCACAACCACAACCTTCTAATACTCAACTGACTACCCTACTACTTATGTCATCTTCCTAACAAACACATAGATGGGCCTCACAACACATCACGCACATGCTACACCAAAGCCCACCCTTCCACTTCCTACGTGAATACATTTTAAGAACCGGGGGTCGATCCTAATAGTTGGAAAAGCGTACAAGTAATAAATATATAAATATAAATCCATAAACCAGTAAAGGAAAAAGAAAAATGATTGAACCAAATTTTTGGACAAAAGATCAGTAGGACGAAAATTAGGCTATTCCAGCATATGCTAATGTATGGAGAATAAATGAATCACCGGCGAGAAAATTATAAACCAGCCTCGGAAATTAAAAAAAAAAATTAGAACATCTATTCAAGGAACATCATTAGTACAGTTGCAACTCGGACACAGAAATTTAACACAAAAGCCATAACTACATGCACAAGGTACATACCTGTTGCAACTGAGGCAAAATATCTCCATCAGAAAACAAGTCAATAACAATTCCTGAATATTATAAATACATATTAGCACAAAGGTGGAGAAAAGAGGAAAGAAGGGGGCAGTTTTCCCCTCTTGATTTGTCTTAGATTAAAAAAATATAATAAAAGAAAACTAAGATTTAGAATGTTTTCCCTAAATTTCCCCCTCCCTAAATTTTCAGAACAGAAAGATTTACCCATATAAAAATATTCATGTACAATTTTTCCCCTCCCTATGAACATTTTCTGGCTCTATGCTTGTGTCGGCATAAATAAAACAAAAGTATAGCTTCTAGTTTCCTCTACAGAATAAAGAGGAAATTCGTTAATATAAAAAGATGTAATACAAAACTGAAATTGAAGAAGATTGTTATGGATCTAGTATGCGTAAGATTAATTCAATATTAAGTAGTCAAATATTCCTTGTAAAATTGTACTTTTTTAGCAGTAGCAACTGTCAGCATGACTAAAGAATTTATGGCTAAGGAGAGGATTGAATTCTCAGGATCCCATGTAGCGAGGTGATGTTTGACTACTTAATGAGATGACAAAATATTGATGTAGTTTGACTCTCTTTGTTTCGGGATATTTTATGTTTTTATTGTTTTACAGAGGGTAAACTGATTTACTGAAGGGTATGGTCGTATTAGTTGGTTGGGCGTTTTGTTTTTAGACAAACTCAGTCTTTGGCTTTCCCTATATAAAGGAGCCATTTGTTGTGAGGTTCAGAATTGATCGTACTAAAATTCTTCAAGAATTGGTTACACCAGAAGGAATATGCATTCATGCTTCAACTCCCATGGCGTGTTTGCACACCTATTATTGTGTAACAGTTCAAGTCCACCACTAGCAGATATTGTCCGCTTCGGCCAACAGTGGACTATTAAGGATCGCACCCCAAGAGGAAACTCAGGATTCCTGAACTACTGAACGATGGACCGTCCGCCTCACGGTTTTAAAAAGCGTCTGCTGAGAAAGGTTTTCACACACTTGTAAAGAATGTTTCCGTTTCCCTCTCCAACTGATGTGGGATCTCACAATCCACCCCCCTTAGGGGCCAACGTCCTTGCTAACACACCGCTCAATTCTAAATCTAATACCATTTGTAACAGTCCAAGTTCACTACTAGCAAATATTGTCCGCTTTGCTCATTACGTGTCGCCATCAACCTCACGATTTTAAAACGCATCTGCTAGGGAGAGATTTTCACACACTTATAAGGAATGCTTCGTTCCCCTCTCACAATTATTGTGGATCCCACATGTGTGAGAGAGGGGAAAGTGAGTGTGTCTAAAATGTTGCATTTGATCTTAATGGATGGATTATTGAGTGATGAGGAATTAAATGTCTGCTGCCCAACCTCTTCATGGAACTCTTCTCTCCAGATAAAATTATGTTAAAAAACAATAAAATGAGGGAGAAACGATAGCATATAAACTACATGTTTGTTACATAAGAACCTCGAAAAGTAGAACTTTACCAGCATAACCCCCAGAGATTCTGGCCGATGGATCAAGGGCATCCCCGATGTGAATGTTAAGTATCCCACCATCATCAGAATGCTTCTCAAGATCAGATAGCCCGAAAAAGTCTCTTGCTTTATCAATTAGCTGGATTGTTAAGAAACAAACTGTTCAAGATGAAGTCACAGTGAAGACAGAAAGATAAATGTAGTTTTAACTTACAAGTAATCGTTCAAAAAATGTCAACTAAAACATAACTCAACTTGCTAACAAAATAAGACCAAGTGAATAATTACAAAAAGATTTGGTCACAAAAACTATTGAACAAAATACAAGATCAAATCTCACACGAAGGTCTCTCAGGCCCCTTAAAATTCTATTGTCTGTCTCAACCATGTCCCAAATAACAGTACACACCCAACTTTGCGTTAGTTCCGGGTCCATTTTTGTTTGTCTTTTCTCCCCCTTGGGAAATAGTATCTCTCAACATTTTTCTTCCTTTTTAAACAAGAGGCAAATCTTTATTGAATAGATGAAAAGAGACTAATGCTCAAGTGGAAAATATGGTAATAGAGAAACACTTCTCTTTCAAATTTTAAATGAAAAACACCACTCTACTGAAGATGAATCTCTATAACTTATGAAAAATTGTTCATCTCCATGCTATAATTATATCCAAATCTTTATTTTAATGATTTTTGGTGGTTTAAGATATCATCGCCAAATAGTAAACATCACTTAAGGATACCTATTCCCGTCTTTCCCGTGCATGAAACGACCCCAAAGGGGAAAGAAAACAATGGGAAGTCACATAGAAATAATCTATATTGTTTCTCAACTTCTGAATTTTCAGAGACTGATAGGTAAAGAAACCAAATATAGCTTACGATTCCATCAATCTCCCAACCTTCAAGCTGCAACGAGGGCCATGAAGCAAGCATCAAATGGGCAGTAGTCCCCCCTCCCTGTTTAAACAGTATAAAATTTCAGTCATGAAATCAGTAATTTGGTTTAGAAAAGTTTTAACATTTATTTTCGAAAGGCACGTCATTATTGAAGAATGAAGTGTTTTACCAATCCAAATATAGCAATTGGACCTTCTGGAATTATAGCTGGCAAGCTAGCAAACTCATCCTACATGATGCAGAAATACAGAGCCCTCCGTAGTAAGAATAAATTTATAATATAAAAAATAATGTAGTAAATGATTGGAAATTAACATTTTTTTAGCTCAAAGAAATATAACTTAGGCATATAAAAAAATTATTGAATGTTGAAACAGAATCCTTTTGATTACTACAACAAACACAAAAAATACAGAAGGATATAAAGAGACTACATATTACTGATTTTACAATGATTTCATGTTGAAATAATTTTTTGGCTGATTTGAAAGTGTGGCTGCTGGAAAATGATGGCTCTTCCTCATCAAATATTTCTCTCCTAAGCTTATTGTGAAGCAGGCAGTTTTGAATAACCAGAAATCAAACATTATAGGCAAGCGACGTGCCCCAAAAAGGTCAAGGTTTTCTTCAGAATCTTCTCTTTTGAGAGGCTGAATACTCGTTTCAGAATCCAAAGAATTCTTCAAAATTCCATCCTCTCTCCCAATTGGTGTGTTCTTTGTCAAAACAGTGGGAAATCGTTGATGCATATCTTCTTTTTGTGCCCATTCGCTGCTAGTTGTTGGGATAGGCTGTTTAGTTTGTTTAGTATTCAGTGGTGTTGGCCCAACAAAGCTTTGGATGCCCTCCAACTCATTGAAGGCCCTCATTTTAAAGCTCAGACGAAAATCCTTTGGTCCAATGGAGTCTTTCCCAACTGGAGACTTGGTTTGAAAGAAATTCCAGAACTTTTCATGGTCAAGAAATGAACAGGGATGTCTTGGGATTTGGCTACTCTTTGAAAGCTTAGATGAAAGTTCTCTGGTCCAATGGAGTCTTTCCCTCCTAGCTCTTTAACTTTCTATCTTCACAAATCGTGGTGAATATCTCCTAACTCTGATGCCAATGGACAGTATCACACAACTCACACACTCAATCTAGATAAAGAACATGAAGAACAAGAGAGAAGACACGAAGAGAAATATCAGCTAAAAGTTTATATTGATGACTTCTAGTATGTATAATCACAGAGAATACAAAAAATACAGAAAGTACATTTTCAAAACACTGTCTAGACAGATATATGATTCAGTTTACTATGCGTAGCTTTGCTATTGTCATTCCTTTACATAATCATTTACCATATATTGTCATTTACTATGACCATTTACCATGTATAGTCATTTATTATGATGCATAGCCATTGAGTAAAGAGAGAAAGAGCACCAAATTCAGGAGCCATGGAAAAATTGAAGAGGGACTCCAGACGATATAAAAAAATTAGAAAGGAACGGAAAGAGAAGGTTACAAAATTTATAGTTTCTTTTTAGTTGAAGATAATATCCTTTTACGTTCGTGCATCCGTATTGGTGAGGGAATAGAAGAGAGCGAGTTTACTGACCCAGTAAGAACCTGTCCAAATCTGCTCCTTGTAAAGAATGCTGTGCACATTATCTGCGTCAACAATGGCGGCACAGTTTAGAAGGTCTGAATTCCCTTTAAGAGGATAAAAATTGAAGATAAGGGAGAAACGAAAAGTAGTACTAGAAGAATCGAGAAGTAGCATTCTGGATTCGGGAGTGTCTACAATAACAATGTCATTGTAGTAGCTAGTTGTAGCGGTCAACACTTGAAATTCTTCTTTTTCTTCCACTCCTTCCTCAACGCTCCGGAAGCTGGGATCACCAGTGGCCCTTGTCAATTTTCCGACGGAGGAATATCGAAAATCGCTCTGAATTTTGGTGAAGTTTAGTGAACTACATAGGTAACGCCTACTTCGACATATATTTACAACTCCGAAACTCCATGGACGTGCGTAAATTTGAGGAGCAAGTGCGTACGCCATTTCCTTCCTGCTTTATCCGACTCCGTGCTTTCATGTATATATTTAACCACAAATGCCGCCAAACTCTTTTTTTCTTTTTTTAATGATTAAACTCTCTCTCTCTCTCTCTCTCTCTCTCTCTCTCTTTTTAATTTTTTTTAATTAAAAAAAAAAAAAAAAAAAAAAAAAAAA
>NW_019268533.1:22696-33803 GCF_002738365.1 Cucurbita moschata
AAAAAAAAAAAAAAAAAAAAAAAACTGAACTCTTAAAACATGCCATTTTTAGGACTAAAGGTAAAACTATAACATTAAAAATAATAAAAAATTATATTTTGTATTAATAAATCAGGTTGGGGGTTGAAATGTATTATAAACATTTGTATCAATAAAGCTAAATTATTATTCTCTCTCCCCCATGTAAAAATAAACTTATGTAAAAAGTAAAAAATATAATTTATATGAAATTAAATATGAGGAAGCAACGAAATAAATGTAAAAACATTTAAGATTTCCAAAATCCCAAAGGAGGCTAAGAATAGATATCTAGATTGATGTCCTCAACACAGTTCCATTAAACGTACGCATCAAGACAGTTAGGAAGCTTACCCATCCATGTAATGCTTCCATTTGAAATAAAAATGTAGCAGTATTAGTAGTTATGAAAGGAAGTGGGAAAGAATGTCGCTCAATAAAACAGCTTGATCTTGAGTCTGACCCATCTTCCACACCTTGAAATCTGGAGGAAAATAGTCGGCATCCTTCCAGTTCTTCAATGACGCAAGACAAAAGGGCCCTTGAACGTCCCCCTGAGGATCTAAATAATACCAAATCAAGCTTCTTAGTGTGCTATTCCAATCAAACTCTTCACCCCTTGGTAGTTCGTCGTCGTCGCTCAAATTTATCACTCGAGATTCTTTAATCTGCTCATTCGCTAGCCAGCCTTTATCCACCTCATTTATAAGTTCTGTCTCATTCAAGCTACTATTACACGTAGATTCTACTGGTTGTGGGGGCTGTTCTTCATCAAGAACACTTCGTCTACATTCTGCAACAATTACATAATAGAAAGCAATCAGTTCACATGTCATCTACCTAGTGTACTTCCAATATCAACATTTGGGTTTGAACCAAATACAATTTCTCTTCCAATATCAACTAGATGCGATATCAAAACCTTCACACGAAATTTAAGGCCGAATCATAAATAAAGATGACAAACCTGCAAATTCTTCCACGTTGGACATCGAAGCTGCAGTTCGGTTTTCTGCAACATAAATATCAACATTTGGGTTTGAACCAAATACAATTTCTCCTTGATTTGTATCATCTGAAACCTCCCTTCTCACCTGCAATTTGGTTTCATCTCCTTCATTAGTGACATTATCTCCTTGATTTGCACTACCATAAATGTCTTGAAATTCTGGTTCATCTGCAATCACTTGTGGAATCTCACGAAAAATGCGCGACTGTTCTTCTGCAGTCTG
Source organism: Cucurbita moschata (assembly GCF_002738365.1). NCBI lineage: Eukaryota > Viridiplantae > Streptophyta > Magnoliopsida > Cucurbitales > Cucurbitaceae > Cucurbita > Cucurbita moschata. The sequence goes on from NW_019268533.1 coordinate 23,947, forward strand.
AAGGAGCAGCTTTTTCTCCAAATATTGGTCAAGCGTACATCAAGTCAGTTAAGGCTCATTTGTTTTGTTTTAGCCTTTTTGGCAATCTTACTTCCAAGAGTCACAAAGATTAGAAGCTACTGAATATGGTCTTTTTCGAAGCATGCTAATCTAATGATAAGCACAATCTGGGATGATGATAATGATATACCAATACCAGAAGAAGGGGCAAAAAAGAAAAAAAAGCTCCAAAGTTGTATCAATAAAAATTCCAAATTACAGGTTCTAAAAAATAATAAATCATTGAACTGAACTTCAAAAGATAATCCCATTCACCCAATCAATTCTCTTAGAGATCTATAGCCTATAGCTCCATGACTTTGGGAAGCAGTTTCTAATAATCTTGCGGTTATTTCTCAAATTTCTTAAACAGCTGCCCATTTCCAGTAAAGATGGCCTTCACCAGGGTAAATAAATTAAAAAAAAAAAAAAAACATGCTTCGTTGTTTAAGCCACTGTGGGGAAAATGCATGTTTGGGTCAATCAAGTGGCTCAAAATAGAAACAGAAATATAGCCATCAAGAAGCAACGTTCTATAGCTGGCACATGCATACTTCTGTAATCAGCTTACTAGAAAATAGGTTGAGACTAATACATAATGAGTAAAGACATTCTCTCATCATATAAAAATGTTGTCTAAAGAGAGGCAATGGGGAGGAACTGCATACGTTCTATAGCTGATACAGGCATATTTTTGTAATCAGCAAATTAGAAAATAGGTTGAGACTATTACATAATAAGAAGAGGCATGCTCTCATTACATAAACATGTTGTCTACCGACTCAATGAGGGGCAATGGGAAGAAAGGGCACATGTTATAACCACCATTAGAACCAACTAAAATTATTTTAGATACAGATAATTTACTACAATGTTAAATTGTATAAGCTTGATTCCTGAAGAACTTCATATAATAAGATATACTACTGAATTTTAAATGATTGATTGTTTGAGCAGAAAGAAACAATGCAGTTTAACATGACTGAAAATACAATTGAGAGGAGAAAGGGGATCATGCTATGATACGAAATTGATGTAAAGTAAAGAGCCATTGCAAACTATTGATAAGTTGCAAACTATTGATAAGTTGGCTTGACGAGCTCAAATGTGAGGAAGCAGGAGCAATAAACAACAAATCTCCTATCGATCAACAATAATAATTATCTAATTATAGCAGCAATTGAAAAAAAAAAATAACACTTGTGATACAGTAAATACGACGCATCTGCTAGCTAAAGTGAGTTTGACTCATAGTAATGAAATGTATAATTTTCATTATATCAATGAAAAGTTCTCAGATTCTTGTTTCAGTGCAGAAGTTTGTTGTTGTTCTTAATTTTTTTTGTACCTCTTCTATTCTTGTTTCCTTCTTTGTCATGCTTCGCTTTCACCCTTATATTCCTTGTTACCGTTAGGTTATTACCTGTTTTAGTTCCTTTCTTCCTTTAATAGCTGTACATTCGTATGAAATATATGAGAAATATCCTACTCTAGCAAACACAACATACAATAAAAAGAAATTACAAAAGGATATTCCTTGCGCCACCCCTTTTCATTCGCTTGATCAATGAGGTTTTGCAGCAAAGAAATTTCTCTCGAAAGCCACTGAAACAGAAACATAGCACTGAGTTGACAGACCAAGTCACCAAAACAAAGATGTGCAAATCCTTCCCATCAGATGAGCATGAATTCAGCGCAGTAAAGAAATCGAAATACTCCATCAGATGAGCATGATGGTTGGCATGAACAAACTTTTGCATACCACTACAGATGCATATATATACCATAGCGTGCTTTCGATTTAATGGACTTTAGTAATAACCATATGCAGTCTACTCTTCACATTTCAAGACTTAATATCTGAATGTAGCCTTCTGACATAAACATCCATAAATTTTTCATGACTGAAAGCTAAGTACTATTTTGACCTTCATAACTTTGTGTTATATATACTCGTCTACCTTTTGATATCATTCGATATATTGAAAGTTCACTGATAAATAAATTTTTAAATAACAAAAACTGCTAGAGGGAATAAAACTAAAGAAAAATGCAAGGCAGCCTGCCTTCTGAGCAATGAAAAAATTTCGAGTTATCATCATACGTACATGCTTGGTAATATCCACATGCAAGGCCTCAACTTTTTTTTGAACCTCTGCCTGCCAAAAAGAAAAATGAGCACATGTAAATAGGAGAAATGATCTACAACTGGTAAGAGAGAAATAAAGAGGTTCTCCACACTAGATTTGGGACCACATTGACGTATCCATAAATGCAACCAGAAGAAGATAGAGAAGAACTTCATATTAACAGTAAACATCAATGCTTTTACATCATTCACATGTTGTAGACCTTGACAAGAATTTAAGTTGTACAAAAGTTGTTGGTAATAAGTTCGAAAACGTAGCAAAAATTTTAAAATGCTTGACAGAATCAATAACACGAGTTTGCCACCCACCATTTGAGAAAAATGCATTTCTTTTACACTAAAGATGATCAGTTGCTCATATCCTTCTCCAACAGTAATAACCATTAGCTTTTAGACTCCCTCAAATTGTCTGGTCAGGAAATTGATCATAGCTCAACTGGACCACCAAATACTTTTATAGCATGGAGGAAGTTCTTTTGAATCCTCCCTGGTTATAAGGTCAGAATCCAATGGCATTCTTGTTTTGTTGTTTTGTGGAGCAACTGGCTGGAGAGGAAATGTAGAAACTTTCAAGAATTTGAGAGGTCCTGTGTAAGTAAGGATTGGACTCCTTCTATAGGGCTGGTCTTTTATGTCCCTTCCCGTTTTATTTTTATTTTTATTATTAAAAGCTTGTGAAAAAATGTGTTCATGAATAAGTCATGTTTGAAGAAAACATCATAAATTCTTCATTATGATTCGGGGAGCTAATCTTTAGTTAAATTATACCAAATACCCTTGATTGGGGAAGTTGATCTTTGATTAAATTATACAAAATACCCCTGAAGACTCTCACTTACGAAAATTGATCTCGGTGATGGCAGCAATTAAGGCTCCAAATGAAACTTAACGGCAGCTATGAAGGCTCCAAAAGAAAATTGATCACGATGGATGATTGTCAATGATAAAGGATTCACATACTGAGTAAGGGTTTTGGTTATAATCAGATTTTCCCGAATAGAAAAGCACTGGTACCATATTGCAAATTATCTTGCTATTCTTCCTATTTAATTTTTTTTTTAGGTACATGTGTCTTTTATAATACAAGAAGGCTAACTAAATCCATAGATATTAGGTAATAATAAATCCGTAACAATAAATCTTAAATCTAGATAAATTCTTAGATGTTAGGTAACAATAAAGATAAATTCACTACTTTTCTTATTTAATGGAATTCCACGAATTATCATATTGAAATTAGCAATAAAGAACTAATTTTGTCAATTTAGAGAAACAAAGGACCATCTGAGCGACAAAAGAAAAACTTACAATAGTTAATCTCTTAACCAAACCACTTTTTACTCTCAGATCCAGATCTTTGCATTCCTCCTGCAACATAGCAATGGCAATTAAACTTCCAGTAATAATCATAATAGGATAACTCCCAAGCAACACATACAAGTACAAGTAGATGCCTATCCAAAACATTTCAATTAAACATAAAGGGTAAATTTTGGCTTGGAGGAGAAAAAAGCCTCTAATGATAAATAAGTTGAAACACTGATTCTCAGTTACAATGTGTGTAGGGACGATTTAATATACAGTAGATAGATGGGTTATTCTACCCTGTTCAATAACGAAAATCTAGAATTAACACCGAGGGGCAACAACTTTTTTCTGAAAAGGAAACAGTAATTTATTATTATTAGGTAGGTATAAATGATGTATAAAAAACCTTACAAACAGTAGACTTAAGGAAAGAGAGAGCAAAGGAAAACGTCTAAGATGCGTTAACTGCCTCCCATTATTTTCTTTTTTGGCGGTTTTTTCTCTTATCCAATTGCTCTTCAATCTTTTTTGACCATTATACAGCCTCCGTAAATCGTACTAAAGGTTGGAATTCCACCTTTTCTTAGATATCTTGCGTTAGTCCAGAGATATTTCAAGTAATTAGTTACCATTCTCTTTCAGCAAGCTTGAGGTTGAGCCAAGTATCACAATCGCACTCTTGCGGCAGCGGAAAAACGATTGTACGGCACTAGGTCTAACCCAACGAACAAGTCAACTATGAGAAACTCGAACTTCGCAGACAATGTCGGTGTATGCTTGAGCCTCGAGTCATGTTTGCGAGAAATGTTTTAGAAAATGTTAGCGAGGAAATACATTTGAAAACAATTTGAAAAAATGGAAGAAAGCAACATTATATGACTATAAGCAAGAAAGCAACACCACAATTTAAATTGCATATAACTCAGAGTAGGAAGAATTGATGACTAATCGCATCCCATTATAGTACATTTTGGGGCATTTTAGCCCTTGCGGGTGTAGAAATGATTTTGGTGACCGGTCATACACCCCCGTATTGACGCAACATGAAATAGTAAGAGTTTATCTAAGATGAAAGCATGTCAAAGGGGTTTGGAACGGGCATGCGGCCATGGACAACACGTTCTAGACAAGCATGATCAGGATATCCGACATGCGGCCATAAGCAACACACCTTGGACAAACATGACCGTAACATCCTCTCACACTTAATTGGTTGACGTCTCTGTCAACTGACTCTTTGCGAACTCAATGATGTAGGTTGAGGCTGACTTTATGTCCCTCGACGCGTTACCAGCTGATCTCAACAATGAGGAGTCTTTTCCAATCTACAAGGAACTGTTGAAAACCACTTCTCAGTTCGTTGACTGTTGGCGTCTTCTCTGTCGACATCTCTCCTACTTTCTTTGCTTGAAAATTTTCTTCTTTGTGTGATGATGTGTCACCTCTTGCTGCTTGACGTCTTCTTATTCGAGATAGTAACATTTCAAGTTACTAACGTGGACAACAGGGCTAGTCTGCATCCATGGGAGCAATTGGATCCTATATGATGCTTTTCTGACCTTGTGGATAATTTTGACTGGTCCATAATATTTTCGCACCAATTTTTTATTCTTGTTGTTTTGACCTTGGGGTTGATCTAACCTCAATTTGATCAAAACTCTCTCTACATCTTGAAATTGTTGTGGTCGACGCTTCTGACCGGCCCTTCATTTTTCCATCACTTGCGGACTCCTACTCCACCCTATCACTTGGGGTTGATTGATACTACATTGAACAATCGTTCAGTGATAGCATAGGCCGTGGAAAGGTCTTGAACTCTGTGTTCGTAAAGCTTGATTTTCGTCCACAGCTTCAGTCCCTCAATAAAACTGAAGACTTTGTTTATCTCAAACATATCACGAATATCTAACATAAGCCCAGAAAACTACTTAACGTAGTCTCCGATACTACCAATATGCCTTAGCTCTTTTAACTTCCTTCTTGCGATTATCTCGACATTATCTAGGAAGAACTGTGAGCAGAGTTCTTGTTTCAAGCTATCCTGAGTGTCCACGGTACATCGACCCTCTTGAATGTCCATGTACTTGGACCTTCACCACAACTTAGCATCGTCGGTTAGATGCATTGTTGCCAACGTGACCTTTGCTTCTTCTGCCACGATATTTGTGGCTCAAAAGTATTGTTCGAGGTTGAAGATAAAATTCTCTAGAGCCTTGTCATCTCGAACCCACAGAAGGGCTTGGGCTTCAGGATTTTTATCTTGTTAAACTGTACTACACCCCAAGCCGGGGTTTGGTACCCCACCGCTCTCATGGTGAGTTTAATTTGGCGCTTAGATCTGCCACTTCAGCCCTGACCACTCCAAGGGTTGCTCTCAAATCTTCAGACAAATTTGAAACCATCTTAACGATCGCTTGTTGGGCATCGTCTAAGCCCTCGATGCATTCTTCCATTCGAGCAACCGAGCCTGTCGAGCTATCCCTATGCTCGAAGCCACTAGAAGTTGTAGCCTTGTCTTCTAGGGCCTCGACGCTAGACATTAATTCGCGAACAGGCATTTCCTCAAGGCAGCCTGCCATCTCATTGATCCTGTCGGCTTTAGCGGCAATCTCAATCATGTGAGATTCCAAAAGCCCCATTCCATCAAGAACTTCACTCATGTAGAGTAACTATTCTTCAATTTCAGCTAATCAGTCAATCTGGGACTTGTCTAGTTGTTTTGCAGCTAACATGGTTGTGTACTACTTTTCGAGGAGCCGACTTGGCTCTGATACCACTTGTCACAATCGCACTCTTGCATCAACGAGACAGCAATTGTGTGGCACTTGTTCTAACCCAACGAATAAGTCAGTCGTGAGAAATTTGAACTTTGTGGACAATGTCGGTGTATGCTCGTAGACATGATTTTGGGACATTTTAGCCCTAGCGGGTATAGTCATGATTTGGAGACCAATCATACACCCCCATATGGACACAACATGAAGTAGTAAAGACTTATTTAAGATGAAAGCATGTAAAAGGGATTTGGAACGGGCATGCGGTCATAGGCAACACGCCTTGGACAAGCATGACCGTGACAACAAACGCCTAGGCAGTTGAATTCTTTGGTATGATCTCCCACCGTTCTTGACACTTGCTTGCAATGATGATAATGATTAAAAAGGATATGTTCGTATTATTGGTCAAGTCTTGATAGTTCTCTTCCTGAAACCTCGCCTATTGTTTTGGACTTGGGGAGTTGGTCCCACTAAGCGGACGCTCCCTCTTTGAGTTTTAATGTTACTAACTTAACCTTCTTTTCTTCCAGACATGTAATAAAGAGTATATTAAAGAAAAAAAAAAGTCTTACCATTCTTGATCTAATTGAGACAATCTTCAACGTCCAAATTCCATTATAGCTTGGAAACCAATCTTAAACTTGTAATCATTTATGTTCCAAATTGAATACCGATTGGGTACAAAGTCCCCTTGCCTGCAGATCACTTGATTTTCTAAAGCTGGTAAATATCGTGGTGCAGAAAATCTTCTTCTTTACTGGAAGAATCGAATTCTTGATTTATCACCCTTCTTTGATCTTGTATTGATTGATGGGAGTTGACTAATGATCTCAACTATGATTGCCCCAATCTGAGTTTGATTCTCTCAAGTTGGACCGCCATGGAAGTAATTACATGTTGCATACCTCCAAGGGTTTCTTCAACCGACAGAAAGCCTTAAGTTGAAGTTAGAGGGATAGCGCAAGGGTGGAATGTAGACTCTAAACCAGATTGATCTTTGTCAACTCTGAGGTAGCTGGCAGCCTTCTTTCCAGCCATGGGATGTCCATTTTATGAGGGCTTCGATACCAAACTAAAGTAATTCAAGGAGAGTTCTGAATTTTATTTTAACAAAATACCCTTTTACAACCTAAAAGACAGTTGTTTATAGCCTCAAAGAGCCCGTAACTAAAGCATATCAAACTCTTGGTAAACAAGCTTCACTTATACGGGTAAAAGGTAAATGCAGAACAAGCTATGGAAAGAATGACAACGAATAAGAAAGCTAAAGAATGGTCTAACGACCCCAAGAAAAGTTTAAAAATCTCAAAAGCCTCTTACATCACAATCATTTAAATTCTATCATTTTTAGTCAGCAATACAAATTCTTACAGTCTTTTTCTTCTATGAAGAATAATATCTTATCGTTTTGTTTACACTGTATAATCCATACATACTCTATATCACACTGAAGGAAAAAAAAAGTATATTGATCTATAATAATAATAATGACAGTGGAGAAATTACCTCAGAAAACTTTTCATCTGAAAGCATGCAAATACTGACGTCTTTCATCACATTGGAAACATGAAGAAGGAATCTTGTACCCAAATCACCAGGTATAGAAACTTTCTTCACCCCTAAAGAATGTCAAAAAATAAGATCACTGAATTAATTATCTGAGATGACATATGGTTGGACGGTAAGCACATAACATAGTAGGACCTATTTAACTCCGGTAACATTCTTTCAATGGTTTTCATAACAATGGTTTTCATAACAACAATTTGCAGTTATCTCCATGAAGAATATAAATAAAACGTATACAAGATTACAACGAAGTTTATATTTGTAGAGATAAATTATTCTAGCTAGCGTATTCCCTGTTCATGAATAAAAAAGGATAGGTTGGTTACCTGTAACTTGCACAAGCTGATGAGTATTTTTCTGAAGATAGTCATGGGGATCAGATCTAATCCTGACAAAGCTACCAATCAACTTGCTCTCAAAGGTTTCATGATCTTTAACCAGATCCTCTACTAAACTCTTTCTCAAGTAGACAAGATTAATATTTCCAGGAGCCATGGCAGCAAAAGAAGTATTTGGGTTCACCAGCACTCTCGTCTTCTGACTGAGCTTTCTTCCTGGGGTTTTACCATTCTCCCGTTTGAGGGTATTTAAAAGATTCTCCGTCTCGTCAGAGCTGTAAGAAAAGTCATCATCTGATTCATCTTGATTCTCCGCAAAGTGCGGCTCTAGCATGTCATGGATTTTAATACGGCCAATTGTTTTCCTTCCGAAAATGGAATGGAGCTTATCATCGCAAACGATTCGTTTCTTTCTAGAAGGATGAAGAAGGTTGTTAATACTGACATATTCATTTACAAGAGAGGTAACGTCGTGTCGAGAAATCTTCTCTTTGGTATCCTTACCAATTGATTCAAGAAATTCAATAAGTGGTCTTGATCCCCAACCAACGAATTCATATTTCTTGGATCTAATTTTCCTTTTCATTCTTACAGGAGTACATACCTGCTGTCTACTACTTTCGATCCACTCGAGCGAATCCATTCTTCATCCTATATAGTTGGTAGCATCGTCATTCTAGAGAGAAACTGATCCCCGCCCAAGGACAGCGGAGCTTCCAAGCTTCTCCATAAACAACAATGGAACCCCACCGGTTCTGTCGAATGTATACACGAAATACTTCGTTGACAATTCAGTCACATATATTTGGGTTTTTTTTAAATAATAAAACTTGAAACCATTAGGGGCATTTGAGACAATGGAGTGTTTAGTCTCAAATTATTTAACCAGATACGAGGAGTTAATTAATGTGTATTTATTTATTTTTTATACTTTTGTTGTGTTAAAACATTAAAATTATATTTAAAGATTTTAAAAAAATTTAACTTATAGATTTGTTCCCGTTAATCCTAAAATTAAGTCATTGTTTTATAAATATTTTAAAATTTTGTGTAATCACCAAATGTGATTAGGTCCCTCAAATGATCCATTGAGGGGCTTATTTCTTTTAAGGTGTTTTGGGCTGAGAAGAATCTCCCAACCTCAGATTATGAAACAAAAGGGTAAAGAAAGAGGAAAGGACACAACCAACAAAACATTCACGTGTCAAATTCATAGGCGCGCATTGATATTACAGAAGGGTAGAGGGAAGGAATAACAAGTATTGGTCTGTCAAATACAAGGAATAAATTTGATGCAGGACTGACTATGAAATCACAACTTCAGTTTATTTAAACAAGCTACAATGGTTGTGAAAGACGACATTATACTTCTGTTCATCAACTGGTTGGTTCATCTATCCGTTCTTCACCTTCTTTTCCTGGAACAAGTTGTACTGCTACCATTGCCATCACTTCTCCAGGAGGTGGGTGGTCAAATTTGCAAGTAGACCCATACTTGCAGGTACCAGTTTTGAGATAATATGGACAAATTATGGCATCCTGTCAAGTAAAAGGATTATTTCAGATACTCTTGGTTTACATATAAAATAATCTCAACCAGATAAGATGACTCAACAGGTAAATAATCCTTTCGTTCTTTTTTTTCTTTTTCTTTTTTTTTTTTTTTTTTTTTTTTTA
>NW_019268533.1:34384-63906 GCF_002738365.1 Cucurbita moschata
TTTTTTTTTTTTTTTTTTTTTTTTTTTTTTTTTTTTTTTTTTTTTTGTACACCCACCCAACAGTGAAAAATGTCCATAACAGGAGAAGAGAGCTCGTCCTATTACGGAGAAAATCACGAGTGTGTTCCAAAAGAGTGCTTCTGAGGCAATAACTCAGAAGCATTATTTTCATAGAATAATTTAATCATAGACTATCAAACAAATCAGGAGGATAACTGTATTAACATTTACAACACCACGGCGTAGAAGAGGCAATGAAAGGATTTTGTCTAATATTCTAGTACAGAACTTGTTTTTATAAAACTGACATGTAATTCTCTTAAAATCAATAAGAAAAACAATCAGCTAATTTAGATATATATACCTCCCTCCTTGGCAGTCCAGCAAGTGTTAGTTTCACATTATGTTGAGAAGCCTGCATTGGTGCTGACCGATCAATAGGGTGGTGAAATTTGCAACGTTCCCCAAATTTACAGTCCCCAGTCTTCATATAATACTACAAAAATAAATATTTAGGAACGAAAGAACATATCAACAAAACAATAAACTTACAACTAAAATTAATAACAATAACACCAATAACTGCCATTTCTCCTGGTAACAGATAAAATACGAAGTATAGTAATGAAAAAAATAATAATAATAATTACCTGAGTGCCATTTTTTTTGCACTTTTTTTATGACATTGAGTGCCTTTTAATAATACGTAACGTTGAATCAACAAATTTGAGTTAACAAGTGAAACAAGAATCTATATATATGAAGTATAAATAAGTCAAACAAGAAAACTAAAATATAAAAAATGTAATATTTTTCCTGAAAAAGACGATGATTTTTCATTCAATTGAAAAATTACATTGAGAAGTATCAAATTTAAAAAAGCAACGAATACAATGGAAAGAACAAACATGCGAAGGAAATGCACCCAATCCAGATAGTAAAATATAAAATAATCATAAGACCCCAAGCAATGACGTCAAGTAAGAAAATTTTCAGCACCAAATATTGTAGTCATATTGTTAACGCTAATATGGTGCAATTTTTTTTCCGTTTTTAACGCTAATATGGATTTTCAAATTACAAAAATAAAAGAAAATGATTTCTCTTTCCATTCTTTCTCCATTGCTTCATCTTCTCTTCTAATCACAGCCTACCGTCCAGTCCACTCCTCGTTCTGAACATAAACACAGTGGTCGTCCCTGCAGATTCTCATTGAACAACCCACTCATAAACATCCCGCATTATTTCACCAACTCATCTAAAAAACCGTTTGGTTCCGTAAAAAATTATATCTCAAATCTCTTCCGTTCAATCATCTGTTTCTTGTTGATTGATGCAGAAATTGTGTTCTTGAATAGGCTTCCGCCTTCTTTTTCGAGTTCCATATTCGAGAGAGAAGCTTTTGTCCTAGAATGTACTCCTAACATTGTAGTACTTCATTCTTGGACAACTCTTGAAAATTCTCTCTAAAAGGTTCCCCCTTGTAATTAGGTGTGCTCCCTCTTGAGAGTGACATTGTCAAGAGTTTCTTGATTTTCCATTGGTGACAATCAACTTTGGCCTGAGCAGTGGCTCAGATACCAAATTGGTGTAGCCTAAGAGTGACCAAGGAGAGTTTCCTCCAAAAAGTCTCAACCCCAATCTTTAGTGTGAGTCAAATTGGTCTAAAATAAATGGAAGAGACCTCTATTTATTAGAGAGCGAACTACAATCCAAAATTACAAAGGATAGTAAACACCTCGAGATTCATACTAACATAACATCATGATTCCCTAAAGAACCTATCAGGAGAGGGGGACAGCCATCAACATACTATCATCATATCATAACTCCAAAATCCTATTGGGGAAGGGGAGGGATGCGAAGAGATACTCACGTCACATTCTATCTGCCCAGGTCTTCGAGGGTAAATACTTGAGCTGGATCCCAACTGCAACATAAGAAAAATAGTTTGAGTTAGTTATTCACTACAAGAGGATTCATACACTTCAATAGTTCAAACAGGATGTTATAGTAACTTAGTATTAAAAAATTGCATACTTACGTTCTTAAACAAGGGACAAATATTTTCTCTATTACAAAGACTAAAATCAAACCATTACTCTGAAATCAAGGGCTTGACCACATAAATGCATGTTTAATCAACAAACAATAAACAAATGAACTTGCAGTGAAAAAAATGCTAGCATAAGACCCTAATGGAACATCAACTTTCTTTCTAATTGAAAAACTAGATTTTTCATTGAGAAAAATGAATGAACACAACCGGACCAACCAAAAAGCCAACAAAAGACATGTCTCCAAAAACAACAGCCCCAAAAAGGATCCAAGCAGAAACTAGCCTATCAAAACAAGAACACGAATCTAGAAAATTAAGGCCAAATGACATCAGACAACACAACCATCAAATTGGGAATTTTTAGAAGTACAAAACAAGGGGCCGCTGGAGTAGAAAGTTGATAACTATGCCAAAGGCCATAAAATCAACACTGCCCATCAAGACTAAGACGGACTTACCAGTGGCTGAATTAATCTGGGATCAACAGCTTGATAAATAGCATTAGAAGGATTAGAAATTCCAATATTCATATTAGCAGCTGAGACCATTGCTGGAGTAGATGGATTGATTGCTGCCAAAAATTCCAAGCATATTTTAAATGATCATTACATACCTTACAAAGTTTCAAAACTGCAAATGAGAACATTACACGCATACCATTTCTGTCAGGGTGATTGTAGCGGCAAGTGGTACCATACTTGCAACTGATACGTAACAACCAATAAACATAAGACTCATCATTATTTTCTTAAGCAGAACTATCATAAATAATTTGTAAGTGCTCATATACCTGCCCGTTTTCAAGTAGAATGGACAATCCACTTCACCCTGTTACAAGAAAGTTGTTTGGTAAAATTTAGATCTTGTCTAAGGCAAAACAATTTATTAAGACTGGAATTTTCCACTAAGACTTGAACCATAATTTCCAGAAAGAGAAGTAACTGGCAACACAAAAGAAATAGAGTATTAAAAACACTGACATCCTCTGGGATACAAGAAAATAAATATTTAAACTTCTACAATTGTAATCCAATTTATTACCGGTCTAATTGGAAGTCCTTTAGAATTGTGTATTAATGCCGGAGAAAATGAAACAGGAGGCTTAACAAGCTTGAAGTCTCCAATTCTTCCTTCTGTATTAGCTTCCATCAAAGTTTGTTCGCTATTTCCATTAACTTCCCCAGATAAAATTTGGATATCTTTTGGGTGATGGAACTTGCAGTTAACACGAAATTTGCAATTTCCGGTCTTAACATAGAACTGCAGGGGAAGAAATCAAACAATATGTCTATACCCGACTTGTACGCCTAAAATATTAGTAAAGAACATGTGTGTGCATGTGTGTGTACGTGTATATTACTGCACACAGTGGCTCAGATGGTCTCTCAGGTAAGGACGAAACATCAGATTTTTCAGCACCCTGAAAATAGTAAAAACATAATACATATCAACAAAGGAAAAAAAAAAAAAAAGGTACCCAAAACAAGAATAAAGCTTGAAGACATCAGGTTCATACAACTTACCACAGATTCAGACGTATCTTTAGGGTGATTGAACTTGCACCTTGAACCAAATTTACATCGTTGAGTTTTCAAAAAGTACTGCAGGAATCAAAAAGGTCGTGAAGTAATGCAAGAAATATAAGTGCATATTACTTCAAAAAAAATAATAAATAAATAAAAAGATGTGAAGGAAAAAATATTTAAAATAGAACTCACTGGACAATCTGGCTCCCCAAGTCTTTCTGGGAGATCTTCACTACTAGTTATTTGTGGGACCTAAATAAATTATAGATGAGATAAACAGCCATTGGATAAAGCAATATAAAATGGTATTAGAAGCACAAGCTACCTTAAGACTACAAGCGCAAAAGAATTTGGAAAACAGATACTTAGAAACGTTAACCATATCTATTATTAGGAACAATTATGCAACTGATTTCATTCTTGGCAAAGGACCTAACTTGGCACCAAAATGGTGGCCCATGCAGAAACCTAACTAGGTGTTCAAGCCATCCAAAAATTCTTCAATTCCTCTAAAGCTAGATATTCCACAAAATAGAAAAGAAAGCTGCATATCAAAAAGACCCCCCACGCCCCAAAAACAGTGTGAAACAGCACCTCCATCATCGAAGGATAAGATCTATTGTGCACCTCTATCCCATATCAAGTGCGCAAAATGGCAACCCCATGAAGCATGATCCAAATACCCTAAGCACATTTACATATGACATACCAATGAAGCCCTAACTAGATAAACGTAGAGGATTTGGAGATCCTAACCTTTTGCAATTAAGAGAAAGAACGAGGGACATGAGGGTGTGAAATGGATAACAGATTGGAGTTTCATGAAAACGCCCTATAAGTATTGGGAGTCCACATATACGTCTTTGAAACTCATTCAGCAAAACATAGAAAAATAAAAGTTGGAAATACGTAATTGGGCAGAGCGCAAAGACGCTAAAGATGTACGACACATTGTCCCAGCTACAAGACGATAGAAATCACTGAAGCAAACTTTAATAAAGGTTATGGGATCCCGCAATCCAGCCTAAAACCAGTAACTGAGTCATCCCCGATAACAAAGATTCAAAACTTAGAAAAGAAGAATAACATAGATAAAATAGCCTTCCAATGGTTCCTAACAGTTCCTTCAGTTCAGTTTCCGTTAGCAAGCTCTCAAAGAATTTTGGAGTCTTGTTTCTTCATGCTTCTCAGTTTTCTTTGTTTAATTGAAGGATTTTAGGCTTCTTTTTGTTGGTTGTTCGGATATCTTGAAAAGCTAAGAAACACGATGTGGATGCAAGACACAGATACGACACGACACGAAAATGGTGACATGTCAATTTTTAAAATTCTAGAACATAAATATGACAAGGGTACACATGTTAAAATGTACATTTTTTAATATACATCACTTTTATACCAGAAGAAAATTCAAAGACAATAAGTTTATGAATTTATATGCTTAAATAAATAAGTTAGCAATTCATTTCAAAATTTATTTAAAGTCAAGTGTTCAATATTTTTCTAACAAATGATAGAATAACATTGATTTTGTACAACTACTATCTAACACATCCATTGTGCTAATAAGTGTTCAATACGTGTTCAACAAGCATTAAGGGTGTCAGTGTCCAATACATACTCAACATTGGTGTGTTGAAATGTCCAATACGTGTCAAATTTTGGAGTATCATCCATGGTGTTTATAAAAAAACCTTCCTAATTTACAATGAGGGAGGTATAACTCTAGGAAGTCTAATATAAATATTAGACAGTTTAACAATTATAGCCTTTCTTCTTAAATTTCTATTGTTTAACAATTATAGTCTTTCTTCTTAAATTTCTATTAAGAGGTCCTTCATGTAATTTATCTTTTGGTGTTTGAGAGTCTATTAACTCCTCCATTCATCAATGAAATTGTTTCCTTTCAATTTATATATATATATATATATATATATATATATATATATATATCAAAAGGAAAGAACATAAAATGAATGGATAAACCACACATTATATCGATAATGTTGAATCCCTTAGATAATAGAAAAGGAGAATTGAAGGGAAAAAATAAATAAAGCATGAATAACTTGAACTTTCAATTTTTTTTTTTTTTTTTTTTTTTACAATATTCCTAATTTACAATAATTCTCAACATAGAACTTAATGAAAAATCTATATTTTCTGAGTAGTAAGTCCAAATCTCAAAATAATTCAAACTCAAGCTAATCACACCTGACTACCTAATAAAATCCCCTAAACTGTATTCCTAGTCATAAAGAAGTACATGGATTATGGCTTCCAATAATTATCCAAATACAACTCAAGAACTACAAATTCAAGAATTAATTGAAATATTCAATTTACTGAATTGCCCCCACATCAATTCAATGAATAGAAAGCTAGCACTGCATCATAATTTACATGAATATATTTTTCCAAATCATAAGTTCAGCTAGCAAAAAGGAAAGATCAACCGCTTAAAAAAATGATATTTCTACACAGCATAGAGAAAAGGTGGCATCGAATACAGCACAAAATCAAGATATCATTCAAATTACTAACACCAAACCCCAGATCACTCACTCTTAATTTTAAGCATATGTGATAAACCCTTTAATGTATATGCCTATAAAGTATTTGTTTCTTTGTCGATCATAATTCATCTTTATAGGTATGAAAGATAGCAGAAAACAGTCACCTCTTTCCAATCTGGGATTCCACCATCAGGAACCCAAATAGGATGGTCAAACTTGCAGCTATCTCCAAATTTACAGGTTCTTGTGAGCATATAGTGGGCACAGTCCTTCTCTCCTGGCCTCTGTGGATATACATGCAAATTGCTTGTACTTTCAAATCTAGGACGCTTGGCTAAAGAATTTGAAGTATACCAGGCTTCACTTTGCCCCAAAGTGTTATAGGAACCCAAAACAGTCTGATCGTAGAGCACTATTGTACATAATAGACAAATATGTACAAGAAAGACAAACATGTACGTTACTATATAAATATTTCTAGCACTACTATCTCGGCTGTATAGATTTAGAAATTAAATATAGTAGATTATGTAAAATATAACATTTTCAAAATATATACAGGAAAGTAAACAGTCTGCATGAAGTTACATAGATCTTATCAATTTAAGGCTGCTTCATACTGTTATGGTGCAACTTAGTTGTACAGCAGCAGGATGAAAACAAACCATTACGTCGAACCCCATACATAAAATTATGCATACGACATAGGGGGCGTGCATGAATCACTTGAGACTTATAACACCATAGTTCCAGTCTCCAGAGAAGAAAATGGCTTCTATATAAAATACTTTGCAACGAAAACCATATGGAAATCCAACTAGCCATGACAGAGAGAAAGTAAGAGAATAAGTACTACTATCTTCTCCGATTTGGTACTGAACTATTGTTTGGGTTGATGTTCGTCCAATATACCGAAGATATGGAAGAAAATAAAATGACTCGAACATCATGGAAATTTAGGCCACAAATCATATGTAAA
This sequence comes from Cucurbita moschata, assembly GCF_002738365.1. NCBI lineage: Eukaryota > Viridiplantae > Streptophyta > Magnoliopsida > Cucurbitales > Cucurbitaceae > Cucurbita > Cucurbita moschata. The sequence goes on from NW_019268533.1 coordinate 41,465, forward strand.
GTTCCCATCAAGAAAAGAAAAACAAGAAAAATACTATTAACAAAATACATAAACACCCATATATAATAAAGAAAAAGACAGCGAACAGCACGAATGGAAGCACTGAAGCCAAACCAAAGCCCCATGATCACGAATGCCATTTGGTGGTCATGCGAAAGCAGGAAAAAGAATCAAAACATGAAAGTATCCCATCGGTGATGTTTTCTGAAAGCAGAAGTGAACAAATTCATTCGGCCTCGTTTTCGTGAAACTTTAAGTTAATGTCCAAGTACTCAAGTAATTATTTTACGTCATTTTCTAAAGTGATTTTCCAAGAGATTCAAGTAGACAGCGAATAAAACTTACCGTCAGAAGAACGTTGGATGCCAGAAACAACAGAGTCCAGAGCAGTAGCAGCATCAGAACCCGGCCAAGAAAATTGAGAGACCGAATGCGACGTTCTTGGGACAATGTCGGCGGCGGATAACCTAAGGGCTTCATTCTGGGTCGAATACATGGTGGTACCACGATCAATAAAAGAGTGCTTAATGGAGAGACCGGAGGCCAGCGAGTCTGACACGAGGTAACGGCCGGAGACGATGTCGGAGAGGGAGCGGGAAGACGAGTATACGGCGGGAAGAGGTGTAGTGGCAGTGGCAGTGGCAGTGGCAGTGGCAGTTGAAGTGGCAGGTCCCGCACCGTAGACAGAGCTGTAACCGTGCAATTGATTAGCCATTTCTTTTATCCAAGACGCTGAAGAAATTGAAAGAAGCACCGGAGTAGACCAGAGTGGCAAACCCTAAAGAATACGTATTGTGAAGATTGGTCCGGCCGGAGACGCAGGCCGAGCTCCAACTTTGACCGCCAAATGGGTTTTCTTTTATCCGTTTTTTATTTTCACCGCTTATAATAAGGATTTGTTTTGTCCGACCTTTTGGGGTTTTGACCGCGAAATCACGGGAAATATTCCGATATCAAGGATAAAGAACATGTTCGGGTTTCATATAAAATCAATTATGCCAAATTACTCGTTGCTCAATTTTGACAACATGTCCCGGTATAGGTGAAGAGGTAGATGGGGAACAATGAAACAAGGGAGGGGAAAGAGTAAAAATGAAGAACATTGAAGTAAGATGCGTAAAAATCCGACGTTTATCATTTACGACATTATCTATACAAATTGGCATAGTAGTTGATATGTCAAAGTTCATCTTATGAACGGTTTTGAAAACTATGAATTTTAATAAATAGTGATTTTCTATGAATGGTAAGCAATCTTACATGAGCATGTCAAATTATAAATAATAACTACCATGATTTAGGAAGAGTTCGTTAAAATTTTTTTTGAAATAAATTTATAGTTTGAGGGTAAAAATAAAACTCTAGGACATAATTGAAATCTACAAACTTCAAGAGTATGGTGTTAATTGTCTAACTATAACTATATGGTCTTTTGTAGGTTAAGTTTTAATGGTACTTAATTTCCTCAAAATTAGTCCGTTTGGGATAAATTTTGGCCATCAACTAGAAATTATCCCACATCTTTAATTTATGTTCCAATGAACACTTCCTAAGGTCAATGCAAAGTTGGTTTTGTGTCAAAAGAATGATTCATAAGTGATATGGGTGTTCTTTGTGTGACTTTGCTATAAATAAGAAAACCATCAAATTATAACACAATAAAATTGTTAACCAAAGATTGAAAAATATGATTTATGAGCATTAGATAGCACAAAAGTCATCTCCAACCAAGTTCAAATTTCTCTAGAAAGCATTCTTCCATTCGTTCCCAGCTTATTATTATTTAACGATAACTACTTTACAAAGCGAAATTTGGGAAATTATTACACCTCCCTCTAGGATATGCTCATATTGGCAACAATTAGTTTGATAGGTCAAATTGGTATTAACATATTTTATAAGACATTAAGCATTGACAGGAAAATTAAAATTTAATTTGAAGTTGAAATGATAAATTTCATGTGGTAGATGAATCAAATAACTTTATCAATTGTAATTTACTCAGCTCTCTGCATAATCGTAACTAAATTAACATGTTCGAAAATTAATTATTTTCATGCACAAGAAACACTAATCTAAAAGCAAAGTAAAAAAATACAACATCTAAGTTGAAACAAAATTTGATTAGCTGCAACACAGATAACATTCTAAAATTGCAAGTTAAAACCTCTTGCTTCAAGTACAATGCTTTAAGATATAGCAATTATATAAACGGTTCGTTTCATAAGCAGGTGATATAAACACAATTAAATGATATTGGTCAAGAAAAGAGAAAAAACGGGCTTAGACAGAGATTGAAACCTTGGCTCGCTCCTATACAATCATCTAGCATTGCAGTCTTAACTCCTACCTGATTCCCCAGGTGGTCCCCGTCCAGATCGTTGACCACGGCCACCTCGCTCTATCCGACCACCCCGGCCACGCAATCCTCTCACAGGGCGTCTATCCAATGAAGAAACAACTCCAGCCTGTCTCAGCATAGCTCTTTCCTTGGCTCGCTCTTGCAAATTTATTGTAGTAGACGTGCTACTACCGACAGGAGATGACCGTTTAGCAACAATAGGGCTACCTTGTTTCGAATCATTTATTTCTGGCGGTGTACTCGAAACGTTCTCAGTAGCTACTGAGGTGGTTTCAACAGCCTGATCACTCTCCATATCAATCTGGTTACTATCAGTTGGCTTATCTAAAATTTCGGAAGTTTCATCAGCTGCATCACCCTCATCATTCTTTTCTTCATTTTGAATCTCAGGGGAGTTTATCTCGCCAATCTCCATGTCTGTGACAGCCATCGCATCATCATCAACTCTAGATGGGGAGGCCTCAGGAGTTGCAACTGGCTCAATATGATCGTCTCCTATTTCAATGCTTTCAACATTATTGGCACCCTCCAGTTCCATAACTTCAGGGGCCACCTCACCTTCCTCTCTCTCGCTTCCAATCTCTGAAGTTAGATGCCAGTTGTCTGGTTCAGCTTGATCTTTTAACCCATCATCTGACACGGCTACAATCTGCTTATCCAGATTTTCATCCATCCTGTCAGTGTGTATCTCCTCATGGCTGATAGATCCATCAGATGATAATTCTTTTGGCCTATCAGCCTTCTCCCCTGCAATTTCAACCTCTTTTTCAACATCAGCTGCATCCTCACTTGAACCATGAGGAAACTCACAAACATCAGGAACTTCTTCCAAGGGCGACTGAGTTTTGAGACTTTCCAGAGAGGTAGAAGATGGTCCACCAACGTCATCAGCCAAGGTATCTGACCCTTTAGCCTTCTTCATGACAGGAGCTGCCATTTCAGTAATGCTCTCCCCAGGGATAACTGCATGTTCATGCAATTCAGAAGCTGTCGCTACACGCTTGCGAGCCAGCTGATGGGCTGATGTAGTAGATTCACTTTCAGTTTCTGATTTTCCAGAAGTTGCACGCTTGCTTTCACTGTTTGGTAATTCTGATGTTGACATGTCTATATCACCCAGAGACCCTCCTGGTTTTCCAAGACGAGGTCGAACCAACTTTCGCCCTGCTTTACGCGTTTCTACTTTTGCCTTGGATAATTGACCTTTCTTTTCCCGTTCTTCTAGGATTTTGGCAGGAAAGTTGGTTGTTACAGGAGCCACAGGCACTGCAACATCAGGCGTTTGGAGAGGAACATCAGGACCTGCAAAATTTAGAGCTTTCATATCACGTAAATGGGGAAGAAGCAAAACTAGTAATTGTAACTGTTACAGCGTAAAAATTAGATGTTACGCTAATGCACCTGTACTACTTTGTACCAAAGCATCTGTGACCAAAGAAACCTCTGAAGTAGCATTCTGAGCTCCAAGATCAGTCAAAACTGACTGCACAGTCTTCTCAAAATTCTCAGCAGCTAAAACGTAGGTAGAAGCAAGATCGTCCAAGCCAATCCCTGAAAGTGGCTGAGGTAAAGCATCCTGCTATGACAAACAATCACACATGTAAACAATCAACAAAAAGATTTAAATAGTTGGTACGATAAAAGAGAGAAAAAATGAATGAAAACTTTTGTCAAATTCATAATAATTCTAAAGCCCAAAGTGCCATGCAAGATTTTCTCTTTTTGCTAATTGTTTCAAAAGAAACCAGAGAAGAATCTCATTGAAAGCTTTGGTAGAAATTTACCAATCTATCTACTCACATTGATCTCGAGGCATATCAGCTTAATTCAACACATCTCAACAAAACAATATAAAAATTCCAACAACGTTATATGGGTTTAAAGACAGCAGGAAGGGATCAAAGCATGATATACCAAAATTTAGAATAAGCAAGTCATTACCTCCGAAAGATTGCTTTTAGATTGTCTAAGCTTCTCAAGTTCATCAGAAGCTTGCTTCAAGTTTCCCTTATGCTTCTCCAAATCATTTAAGATCTTTGATTTTTCCTATATAAAAAGAAGGTAAAGACAGACCTATTAGGATGCACGGGAAACAGGAAAAATAACAAAGCAAGTTTGATTTAACTTCCAAGATATCCGTTGACAAGATTATTTGCAGAATCTTTCCAACTCAAAGAGTTATATTAAAGGAAGAAGCATAACCATTCTCTCGTTTCTGTTTCTTTATAAAGACAATTGTGTTGTGGAAGACAGACAAGTTAAATCCCAAAGTCCTAAATCTTGGAAAAATTTAAAAAACATACCCATTTTATAGTTCGAATAATCTTAAACTAAACATCCTGACTAACCATGAAAATATTAGCAATCATAGAAATCCATCATAAACTTAATTATTAGGCAGGTGGCTTCAAAGTTCAAAACGAGTCAGGTTCAAATTTTCCATTTCTTACTAAAGTAGGCCAAGAGTGTATTATGGCACTTGCCAATTCAGAACTTTGCCAAAACTCTGACCCCGAAGGACACTATCTGACATCAAGCTAGAATTGATTCACGAGAAAAAATAAATAAAAAGATTCACAGATACTCCATCATAAGATCCACAATCCATATCACAAATATATGCCAGATGGCACGATGTTCTATTGAAGATGGCCTGTTATTAAAACTCGCGAAGCTAAATTACCTTTTGTCAAAAAGAATTTGATGATTCAAATTGGGCTAAACTAATAAAAATACCCCAAAAGTTTGAACTTTTTCTTAAAAATACCCCTAAACTTTCAAAAGTTTCAATAATACCCTTAAACTTTCAAAAAATTGCAAGAAATACCCTTACCGTTAGTTTTCGATGGAAATCGTTAGTAGTTTGTTTAAAAAATATGCTTAAGTTTTTAATAAATACCCTTGAACTTTAAAAAGTCTCATTAATACCTTTACCTTTTTTAAAAAAGTTAAAAAATATCATCCTTTTAACTTTTAGTACTATGTTTAAAAAATACACATCAAATTTTAAAAATAGAATTGACGCCACTTACCTTTACAAAAAAAAAAAAAGTTCAAAAAAATTCTTAGCGTCAATGTATGGATGATATCGACACCTCATAGATTATCTCCAAACTTTTTAATCTACTTTTGAAAGTTCATGAGTATTTTTAAACGTGATATTAACGGTAAATGTATTTTTGAATTTTTTAAAGGTTTAAGGGCATCAATGAAACTTTTGAAAACTCAAGGATATTTTGTAAACACTTTGAAAATTAATCAGTATTTTTGAAACCCTTTTAAAAGTTCAAACAATATTTTTGAAACAAAGTATTAGCTGTTTCCATTTTTGAACATCAGTTAAAGTTATAATACCCATTTTTGAACATCAGTTAAAGTTTAAAGGTATTATTGAAATTCCAGAGATGAAACAAATGCAAAAAGGGGGATTATGAAACCTGCTCAACGATAGTATAAGAATCCTTTATTGCCTTCTCAATTTTCAACCGTCTGCTTTTCTCTGTACGACTATCTTCCTTCTCTCTTTTTAGTTCTTCTCTCAGCCGCTCCAGATGTTTCTCAAGTATCTGAGCAAAAATTTAAAAAAACAAATGTAAATTGAAAGGAACTGGTGAATACAAGCAGCAAGTGATGAATCAACCTGAATTTTAGTGTCCTTTTCTTCTATGGTCTGCTCACCAGTTGAATCTCCAGTGGACCTTTTCCCGACAATATTCACTTAAAAACAAAATGAAAATTTATCATTTGAAGTCCAAACACCATCGACAACATCTAAAAACAAACAAGAATTCCACAGATTCATTCATAATAATGAAGAATACTAGGCTACCTTGTTTAATGTCTTCCAACTGCCTCAAAAGAGCTTGATTTTCTTTGCCCAATTCATCCTTCTCCTTTGAGACAATTTCAAGCTTCCGCTGCAATAAGGAATAATATGAATAAACTAACCGAACTGTATTAATAGATTGCTTGACCGCATCCTCATTGAAATTACTATTTTGCATTATTTAATGATATAAACTAAAACGAAAAGCTTTATTGTACTTTTTTTAAGAAAAAATAATTGGGAGGTAAATACGATTTCAAAATGAAACCGAGCTTCCTAATTTATCCTAGTTCTAAACTGAATACCTACGAACTTACAGGTTCAAATTAAACATTGCGCTGCCATAAATCCACAAGATAGCAGCTGGGAACTTATATAAACCCCTCTAGTAAGCCAACTAACGAAGATGAGGCTGTAATTGTCAATGTTCTCACATTAGGCAGGCATACACTTTAAAACTCAAGTTCTATTACTCCGCTTTCTCACAGAGAGTTTAAACCTCCCACTCTTTTCCTGCTCAATTGAATCTGGTAAGGTGCACCTTCGAAAGAAACTCAAGTTCTATTACTCCGTTTTCCAAGTGAATAATCATTTTATGCGGGTAGACTTCTTGATGAATGATTGAGTTGAGTCTACGTCTTCTATTTGATGATAATTATTCTTAAAGTAAGCCCTGATCACCAATATATGATACGTTACTATGTGTACTAACATGTAATTTGTGTTATTAATGTTCATAGAGAATGTGAAAAGTAATCCCAAATGAAAATTGGAGGAATAGTGTCACGTGCTTGTCCAAAGAGTGTTGCCTAAGGAGTGTTGTTTGTGGCCACATGTCAGATGTTCAGGTCATGTTTGTCCAGGACTAGTTATCCATGGCCGCAAGTCCGTTCCAAACCACCTTTTACTTGCTTTCATGTTAAATAGGCCTTTACTATTTTTTTGTTGTGTCAATATGGGGGTGTATGACCGGTCACCAAAATCATGTCTACACTCGCCGGGGCTAAAATGCCTCAAAATGTACTATAGGAAATGTGACTAGTTGTCAATTCTTCCTACCCAGGTTTATATGCTATCAGAGTCACCGTTGTTGCTTATTCGCTTTTAGCTTATAGCATTGCTTTCTTTAAAATTGTTTTTAATGTATTTCCTTGCTCACGTTGCTAAAACATTTTTCTCAAACATGACATGAGGTTCTAGCATACGCCAACATTGTCCGCGAAGTTCAAATTTCACACGATTGACTTGTTCGCTAGATTAGAATAATGTCGCACAATTGCTGTCCTGCTACCACAAGAGTGTGATTGTGCACATAGCATGCAAAAAAGTAATACCAAATAAAGTTGTACTTGACAATGAGATGAGGTATATTCAACTTAATAAGCAGTTTGTTAGCCATGTGCATATGCATATATATTTTGAAATGAAACAGACAAATATGTTTTCGTATCAACACAAACAACTTAGGGGCAACGGTGGAGAGAACACCTACCCAAAACGGAAAACTATTACAAAAAGGCCTTCCAATTTCTAGAAATTAATGCAAGACTGTAAAAACTCCAAAAATCTTTGTGACTTGAGCTCCATCAAGAGACCAAGTGCTGTATACTATAGACAAAATATTTAATTATGTGCATATAACTAAATCAATGTCCAGGGTGGCTATACCAAACATGCATAGTCAAGTGACATGTTTGAGAAGTATTTATTGGACCAATAACTGAGGCATGGTTATGATTTTATTTTAAGATATCTTAAATTGCATAGTCGATGTGAGCATACCTCAGTGGTTAAAGCATTTTTTTTTTCCAAATTTCCACTCTTACTTATGATGTAAATCTTTATTTAAAAAAAAAAAAAAAACAAAAAAAACAAAACAAAAGGCTTGAATCATGTGTTAATTTACTTGGTGGGCACCTTGTACTTGTACACTCACCCCCCTAGCATTCCCCGGTTTCTTACTTTTCTTAATGGTCTTTTGCTTCCTCTTAATGAAATCAATCTAATTTCTGATTAAAAAAAATATAGAAGTTGTAAATTCAAATGCCTTGATTCAAGCCTACTTAATATATCAAATATTCCAGTAGTTTCTCAATGTCAAATATTGCAGAGTTCAGTATATTTGTAATACGATTAGAATGATGGTCTAAGGAGCTAAACAGCAATAGTTAAACAAAGAGATACCTTAAACTGAGAAAAGAATTTCTTCTGTTTCTCCATATCTGTCCTCAGATTGGCCTGTGCACAAAAAATATCCACATGAAGACAAAACCATAGTTGTTTGATTTTAGAAAAATGTGTAAATCTTAATTCAAAGAAACAGAAAAATCATAAATCAAAAACTAAAACTAATGAACTTAACTTGTGTACCTCAATATGTTGAATATCATTCAGTTTCTTTTCCCTTTCCTTCAGTTCAAATCTGCAACTAGAAAGGTCTTGCTCCAATTGAGATATCGATTCCTGTCTTTCAATGATAAGCATTTTGACTTTTGCAATTTCTGCATCTTTCTCATTCAGCTCCATCTAGTACAAGAAAGTTGAAAGAAAGTGATTGAAACCCAAAATCTTTATTATGCAAAATCAAAGAGAAAATACACTGATTATAACCTTTCAAGATGGCTCATTCTCCCAAAAAACTAATCCCAAAATTGAGACTGCCTACCAAACCCCCCAACTCATTCTATTTATATCCAAGTGGAAGCCCATGCATCAAGAAACGTTTTGTCAATTTCAGAAATGATTTTAGTGTCAACCAAATCCAGAACATCATCAATTTAAATATTAATATTAGTAAACAAATATATCACAAGAAGTGCTTTGTCTTGGTGTAAATTGAGCCCTCCTATTTGTAAGGTTTTTGAAATAATATCAATAGGAACTCTACTCTTTTTTGTAATTTCAACTTACATAATAAGTAAACAATCATTGTCTATAAGAAAAAAATCTCCTTGCAGGGGCAAAGCCTCCATGGAAATTAAAGGGGATGGACCCTGAGCATAAAGCAAAGACTACCCCCTCTATTATGACTAGAGAAGAAAAAAAGTAACATATTAAAAATAAAGATGTTCTCATTATAATAAGAGAGAACAGGTGGTTACCTGCATTCTTTGAACATCATCCTTCACACGATTATAATCTTCATAATCTATATTCTTAGATTTTTCAAGCAACTGCATACACAATCCAATCAGAAATGAACTTGGACATCCATCTAAGGAACGATAAAATATATGTGCTGTGGATAGAATCCAGAGAAGAGAAATGTAGAAGTTTTGATAAAACTAGAAAATCAATCTTCATATATAATAATACCTCAGAGACCCTGCTTTCAAGATGAACCTTCTCCACTTTCTGCGATTCAATTTCCATTTTGCAGGCTTCAACCTCCACTTCTCTCATCTTCAGCATGCTCTCAAAGTTCTCTGTTTCACTTTTAGCCTTTCTAAATTCTTCACGTAGTTTCTGTGATCAGGCATTTATTAATTAATAAAAGTTACCTCGAGGAGATGAAATTATGAGTGATAATGCATCCTAAAGGTACCTGGCATTCCTCAAAATTGTGCTTATTCTCTTCTCGCAGTTGGATATTGCTTTCACGAAGCAAGTTCATCTCCCTAACCTGCAAAAAAGTAAACCTTCATATACTACAAGATGAGGAAAATAAAGCAGCAAATACAGTATTCCTCTGATGGTTCGCTAGTTTCCTTAAAGCATAAAATGGGCTCCTGAATGAGCCAAGAAAGATATTAAATTTAACCTGAAGTTGTAAAGATTTAATTTCCTCCTCGGTTAACAATAATGCTTTTGAGCTTTGACGCTCAGCATTAAGTGAAGCTTGTGCACTCTCCACAGCTTTAAGAGCACTTTCTAACTGCATGAGGAAACAAAAAGGTATGAAAGAGCTTATAAGAAGTATGGTGAACATAAAAAAATTGGTGATTACGCAGACACAGCACAACTTACCAACTAACCTAATCAGTAAACAAGTATGAAATACTTAACAAACAACCAGGATTTATATAACCAGCCAACATGCAGGGTAACTAACAGAACAGAGATATTTAACTAAACCGCACTTGGAATACAACTAAAGATCTAGTTCACGTCAAACGAAGACAATTTCCCAATTATTAAATCAATAGGAGAGCTGGTACTCAGTGAAAACATTACCATCAAGCGCAATGTAATACCTTTATGAGTACAATACGACAAAGAGATGCTCATGGAAATTATTTCTCATAGACAATGTGGGACTTGACAGAAACCACTCCAGAGTTTCAGCAGTTATTTTAGACTCAATATTACCATTTATAACACAAAACCTTTGAGTGAGTGTACATACAAAATAAATAAATAAATAAATGTAACAGGAAGCTTATTGCAAAACATAAAATTTCCAATGCTCAATCATACGAAGAAACTTAGATAATTTTTATTTAACCAGTCACCAAACCCTTCTTAGAAAAAATGAAAAGATACAAATGCTCACAATACAAACTCACATGACCCATGACGGGGGAATGAAAAGTGAAAAAGAGAAAAAAATAAAAGCTAAGAAAATATATTTGAAAAAAAATGTCCCCAAAAGCTTATTACAAAACCTAAAATTTCCCATGTTCAATCAAGAACTTAGCCTATGTACCTTCCAAAGGAGGATGATTGAAATTTATACCTATGCTTTTCTTTTATAAGAGTCAATTTCATTGATGATTGAAATTTACAAAAAGGGATATAATATCCATGATGTTTACAAAAGACCTTCCCAATTTACAATAAAAGAGGTATAACTGTAAAAATATTAGACAATTAACACCAAGATATAGCTGGGTAAACAACATTGTTGAAAATTTTTGTACAAGTCTACGTCTTTCCTGCGAATATACTTTGATATCTTTCTTTCCACATATTCCAAAAGAAAGTCATGATGAGGTTTTTTCATAGTAGAGCTTTTGCATTCTTGAAAGGGTGGTACGTTAAGGCCATGAGATGTCATCCAAACTATATTCTTATATGGAAAAAAGAATCACCACAAACAAGAAAAAGAATAAAAACAACACAATTAGTAAATACTGAGCTTTTTTCTTCTTCTTTAGAGCTCAACAATTGTGAGCTCAAGAATTGAATCTTAGAACTAGTGACAAGTGTCTTGTCTATCTAGCTATGCACGAATTCGATTAAATATTGACAGTGTTTGTTCTTATTGGAAAGTTCAACACAACCCTGCCATATTTTATAGTTTAGTATCAAGGAATGCACTTCTTTACAAGTGCATGCACATACACCAAAATGCAGCATAAACGACTCGAAAGCTGTAGGCAAACAATAAATTGATGTTTTTAGTGCATAAAACAAAGGAACCTACTTGTGACTGCAATCTCAACTTGTCCTTCTTTAGCAAGGAGATCTCTACTTCAGCCTGTTTACATAACCAATAATATTAGCATATTTAAATGTTGTCAATCAACTATTAACAGAATATAGGAGACAACACAGGAACATGAGTGATTTATGCTGCAAGGTCTATACAATCACCAAAATTTTGCGATTCAGGTGGAGTAAACAGACAGACAGATCTTGAGAAAGTTCTACGCAATCTATGAACTACAGAAATTTATTAGAATAATGGCCCAAAACATTCAAAACCACAGAAGAATGATATTTGACATCATTATTATTCAGGAAGAGAAAAACACTTTATTATAGTCTCGAAGTCCGGAGTAAAAAACTGCAGCATTGCAGTGTCACTGTAGCATGAAACATAAGAACACGCCGGGATGCTTTAACAATAAAATAAGGGAATACCAATAAGGAAAAGGAACATTACAATTTCTTTTGTCCGTCTGAGGTAACTAACCACACTCTGCATACCAGAATCCCCAACCATCTCAGTATTAAGTTCGGAAGAAACTCCAGCCAACTTTTGATCTTTCTCCGCCAATCGAATGTGGAATGCCTCAAGTTTAGCATGCAGAATTTTATTCTAGAAAATGAATACAATAGAACAAATAAGGAATAAAAAATAAACAAATAAGCAAACTGGGCATGTCACATGTGCATATAACTTCCACAAAATGTTCAAAGGAAACAAACCCTTAAGGAGGTCTTGTTTATGATGACGAGGAAAAGAATTTATGGAAATAGAATTATTGAGAATCTGTTTGGTGATGCATGGGAAATGTTGTTACAATTTTATATAAATGAAGTATTTTCAACAATTTTATCATATTATTTGATTTTGTTAACTATTTTACTTTAATCAAGTCAGATTATTAAAATAATTTTAAATACTAAAATTTGAGTTTATTTTATAATAAATCTTAATAATTATACTCAAATAAATGATTTTAATAAAAGTAAATAAACTTTTAAATGTAAATACTTAAACTTATAAATCTTATACCATTATAATAATTTATTAATAAAATACTAATATGCCTTAAATTTTAATTTAATTTTCATCCATTAATAAGTATATTATAAATAATATGCATTAAATTTTAGGTTTTTGAGTTGATTTAGCCATCAATATTAATAATTATTCTCAAATAAATGATTTTAATAAAATTATACAAAGTTAAATAATTAGTATAGTCATCCAATTGAATAATTAATTAAACATGTTATAGTTCAAAAATCAAATACGATGTAGAGTGGAGTAAATGATGATATGATAATAATAATAATAATAATAATAAATTGTAAAATAGTAAGAAAGATAAATAAATATAAAAAAAAAAGAAAAAAAAGTAAAGAAAATGAAAATTAAAAAAATAGAAAAAAAATAGAAAAGAATGTAATGAAGAAAGTAAGGGAATAAAGAAAACCCACGAGTTTGGAAGGGTTTTAACAAACCCTCCAAAATGATGCCTAGGGAAAACTTGAAACAAACAAGGGTAAGGGTATTTACAACTCATATCCTTTCCCACCCTCTTTTCCCACAAAACCAAACGACTCTAGGAAGTGAAAGGAAAAAACAAGCAAACTAAAAAGAAAAAATTAACTACAATTCTTGTTATCTATATATATTCTACGATGAAGAAATAGACAACATGCAGGAAATTTAAGAACATAGGGCCTAATTGTAGTTTCTGTAACAATTTGTAATTTTTCTTTGAATTGTTTTAGTTAGTTAACTGGGTTAATAGCAGAACTTCTCGAATTAAAATACCGTCGTCAAACATAAACACATATAGGAATGACCTGTTCATTGAGTTCATTGTATGCCTTGTCAGCTTTATTCTTAAAATCCTCAAGTGCTACTTTCCCACCTTCCCACTTGGCCTTCAGTTCTTCCTACATAAGACATCACGCACGGTCATGCAGGAAGATATAGTTAAGAGTGCATGCATTTGCACAGTAACACTAAAAGGGAAGCCTCCAAATCCCCACACACCCTGGTTTAATGTTACAACTAAATTGGAAAACAATTGAACAAAATTCCATAAAGGGATAACAAAAAATCACTATGGAAAAGCCTTCTCTTTAAGCATCCAGAAGTACAAAACGAAACATTACATTTTCTGTTTTGTAAGCATCAGCTAATTTACGAAGCTCAGCTGCTTCCTCTTGTAAAGAAGCCAAAGCTTGTGATGTTTTTGTCAGCTCCTGAATCGTCTCTGACTGGAGAATAACCTGATACAAAGGAAAGATAGGTCCGTCGGGAGATAAACTGCTTGCTCACAACGAAATTTAAATAGAATATCCAACTTACCAAGACTGCTACTTAATGAAATTTAAGCAGATCATGCAAGACCTCAACACTCTTGACAAACATTGGTAAAGGGGAAAAAGTATTAAGTAATCACTTCAAATACAAAACATGAAAACATGAAAGGGACAATGGCATGGTAAAAGTTGTCATCACTTTCAATTCATCTTTAGCAAGCAGCTACCCTCTCTAAAAGAGTGTCAATATGTATTCATATATGCATACATAAGCACGTGCACACACATAATTATGCATGTATGCATATATGTATGTATGTATTAGGTCGTTTTATCCGTCTCCTTTACATATCTACAGTCATTTATAGACTAACTTATCTTCACACCAACTTAATTTATTTAGTGCTTATTGACTTGAATTATAGTAGACCTTTAGATTTATTCTCAATATTAGTTAAATAATGATGTTCACTAAGAGGACAGTATTTTCTTTCCAACAAAAAAACGAAATTTTATTGAAGGATGAAAAGATTTAAAATGCTATAGCACAAAGGTTTTTAAAAACGAATTTGCAAAACAAATATTCATTGAATTCATTTGACGCAGAAATCTGAAAACCTAAAACATAACACATAATCCAGATTGCATGTCAAACTGACCCTTAGGTCTTATTTCAGGGCTAGTGGCTCCAATTTTTTACACAGCACAGAAGATCTCATATATCCAAGGCAATAGACAGAGGCCAAAAAATCTAGCTATCTCAAGAATGACCCTTGGGAAACACAAGCTCTAAGAAAACCTTTTCATCAGCTCTCTAACTTGGATCACCATCATATTTGTGAATGTCAAAAGTAATACCACTAACACTACCATTATCCTCTTAAAAATTGCCTCAGTATTCTTCTCCGAATGTTCTTTAGTATTCTTCTCCAAAGGTACTTCGATGAAATTACTAATTGAAGAGTGAATAATACAAAGAGAAAAGTGGGGATCAATCTTGTTCTTGGAGAAGATGGGTCAAACACCTTTTAGTGATCACTAAAAGATTTTTGCTTAGAACCAAGAAGGATTGTTGATTAAATCCTTATCTTCAACCTCTTTGAAAAGAGAATCAAATCATCTTTAAAAGTTCCCCGCAAAACCGGCATTATTATCTTCAACAGTGGTTGCTAACAAACCTTTTAAATGCCATTTGCCAACCTCAACACCCAAATTCGATCTTCTAAATACTTAACAGACCTACCCCACTTCTCTTCTAAAAGAAATCACCCACTTTTCTTTTAGATATGATAATATCTCTTCTTGGCATAAATAGAGACAGAATAAAATGGTATTTATCCATAAAAAAAAAAAAACATCCAACCACATTTTGAATTTTAAAAATATAGTCCATGCAAAATGCAACTAAGTAGCAACTATATTTGATTTTTATCTGTCAATTACCATAATATAAGAATGGACATAATGTCTAACCTGTCTTTCGTAATTAGCTTGAGCAGTACGCCATTTTTGCTGTTCCCTTTCCAAGTCTTCTTTTAAATAGGATATCTGAATTTCCATTTCCAGAATCTTAGACCTACAGAAAACAATAAAGCTTTTTTATGAGTTACTACATGATAACATTGGAGAATGAAAAAAGAAAAAAGAAAAAAGAAAGAAACTCACGTTTTTGCAGCATTTTCTTCATTCAGATTTCTAACATCTGCCAGGGAAGATGCAATAGCCTCTTCCTTCAATCTAGCAGCAGAAGCTATTTCTTGAGATTTTAAAATAGATTCATTTTCAAGTTCAGCAACCCTCTCTCTAAGCTGAAGAAGTTCGACTTCCAATGATTTCTTCATTTTCTCAGCCTATATATGTCAACTCAAGTTTTAGTAAAGAAAGAAATAAGAATAAGAGTAAAAAATAAAAAAGCCACCAAGTGTTTCCAGTACAAAGTACTATAATACCTCAATCTTGAAAGATTCATGAGCACATTCCATCTGTTTCACAGCTTCTTCATTTACCTGTGCAATGCTCTTGTACTGAAAACAGAAAATTTTAGCTCAAGTTACTAAAGCACTATACACAACAAATTATATACATACGAAAGTTATGCACCTGTAGCATATGTTCTTTACAAGCTTGTGCTTCTTCTTTAAATTTCTTAATTTCTGCCTCCGTTCTATGCAAATCTATGCCAACCTAGGCCACATTAGTTCGGAAGCTTGTTAAGATTAAGAACTCTTGAAAATATACAAAATAAAAAGGTACAATAAGTCATACTAAAATAATTAGACTGATCAATCTGTGCATATATGTGCATTGAGAATGACTTATGGAAGTCTAGATAAATTTTATCAAATATATAATTGATATAATACAAAATCTAAACATTTCATGTCGTAACAAAAATCAAAACCAATGACCGAAGTATGGAGCATGAAGCCCCTTACAAATGAAAATGCTTTTATTGTAGTAGATTAGTTTCTGTGTTACTGTAGATTAATTTTAATTACTGTCGTGATTATTGATTGTAATATGACTGTAAATAAGTAAACTAAGGTTTGTTATATATTTTTTAAAACTCGTCATTTTAAACCCTTAAAGAAAAGTAAGGTTTGTAGTCAGTACTTTTACCCTTTCCATATATTGATCATGAGGCATCATTAGTTGTGGAATGATAAGACATTCTAGAAATTATCAAATATATCCTATGCCATCAATTATCTTCACTATCTCATAAACAATAGTACATCTGGTTTTACACTATCTCATAATTCCGTTGCAGTAGAGTAACATAAACAGTTGTAACTTATTTCCTCAACCACAGAGGTTACCAACTCAAACAAGACTTGGAAATGACACCTTTTTGGGGAAAGAAATAGAGATTTCTTACAAACTGAATCCTAATATTCTGATCAATATTAAAAATATTAGGATGACATAATATTTTATCTAGTCGAGTCAACTAAATCCTCTTATATCTTTTAAGATATCTTAATATCATTAATTAACTTAATTTTGTACGTTTCCAACTAAGCATATTTTGTTTTTACGATAAATCTAAAAGTTTTATCTATAGATATACTAATATATCAATTTATACACAAACATCTTTAATCTTTTTAGAACGTGTTCCAACGTGTGTGCCCTACTTTTTTAGAAATTGACGTGCCATGTAATTGAATATGTGCTTCTTATACAATTAGTCTACACGAAAGCTACCTGATTTGAAGGGTGAGACTTAAGTCCACTCCTATCATCCAGCTCAATGACCTGTCAAAAAGATGAAAAGAAAAAAAAAATACACTTAAACTAAACCGAGCATTTGATTCCTAAGCCATTATTAGCTAAATACTTATTTCAATGCACATTATCGTTACTAATCCAATACTCATATTATTGCACATTATTGCTACCAGCCCAGTACCCATTACAATACCCACTATTTCCTCCATAGTTCTTTGGGATGTTTTGAAGACATCAGGCTTCACATTTCTGGTTGCATCCAGTTACAACTATCCTTTAAAGAGATCGGCAACAATTACCCTACTTATGTTCAAAAGGATCTTCCCGTAACTCCTGTCCATACCCATTTGCCATTCTTTTACATAGATATTTTCATTCACATCGAAAAAGAATATGATTCTTATGAGCCGTAACCAAGAGGTTTCACCCTCATACCTAGCTAAGCCGTCAAAGGCATGAGTGATATTTGAAAAAAGTTATATACAATAAAAGATTCAAAATTAGTATTCACATTTTCAATGCAAAAGATTTTTTTGGTCGGATACAATTCAAAATATTTCCAACCAGCCCAACTACCCGTATCGCTAATTACAGAAATGAGACTTGTCCCTTTTATTTTCAGCCCCATCGCTAGTTACAAAAATGACGAAAGAAAATTCTAAACAGTTACAAACTAAGGCAAAAAATGGAAAAGGACTACACTTTTTCAAGAAAATAAAAGTTCGATGTAGCCACTACATCAAGATACGATGTAATCATATAACCAACAGCGACGTAATAATAGAAAAGAAGATAACCAAGATGGGGATTCCTGGTTAAGGGCTTGAGTTGAAGAATAGCATATACAAAAACTAGAGGTTGCAAGAAAAGAAGCACATTGTACATAACTAAAGAAGCCAAAAAAATTAAAATGCAAACCTGGTTAGCTGAAGAACTAATTTTCTTCTCCAGATCGAACAGTTTGGCCTTAAGGACAAGAAAAATAAGTAAAAGTAGAAATAAGAAAAGGAACAATGCTCATAGAAAATCTATAGACAAAAGCATCTACAATAGAGATAGAAAACAAAAAGGGAGAGAGAGAGCACCTCAGCGACGGCAGCTCTCGCCTCAGCAGCAGCAGTGGCATGTAGTGCGTTTGCTAGTTCCTTTCCCATGTCCTCAACATGACTCATCGCATTCTTTAAAGTCTTCTCACGATCAAGAGTGAGAGTTCGAACATTGTCCCTTTCTTCTTGCAACTCTTTCTTTGCCTCTGCCCATTCCCTCTTCAAGCACAATTTATCATCGACATGGAAGTCAGAGTATATCATAAGAGATGTACGCTAAATTTTGAATTCACCTCAATAGCTTAGATAGAGAATAGGGATTTTTCTACTAAAGGGGATAAAAGAAAACTCCGAGACATTTAATTTGACAAACAGACCAATTGAAAGCTATGAAAACGTAAAGCTTACAACACATGTACGATATTCTCTCTTAAATCTCTCTTTAAAGTCAAATCGAGAGATATTTAACGGTACACACACCAAATCAAGGCCATTATGTTCCGTTCTTAGAAGGTTTACATCTTTTTTAATTCTCATTTCACTCCTTAAAGAAGTTTCCATCATTTGAACATATTTGTTTCTTTTCCTTAATCAATTTACAGTTTGCTTCTGGTTATTTTTTATTTTAAATAAGCTTGTTTCTTTGTATTGGGGGGAGGGGTCATAAGAAATCAATCTAAAAGTCAAAGATATTGAAGAAAACACTCCCATTTTTTAGGGGGAAAAAACGAAACTTTTTATTGTACAAATAAAAAGAGACTAAAGAAAACAATCCCATTTTTATTGTACAAAAAGAAAACAATCCACCCAAACCAAAAATTATTATTAAAAACCAAAAAATAAAAAATAAAAAACAAGCATGGACCACAAAGAACCAAACAGAACCCTTAGAAAAATAGAGATCTTGTATAAGGCAGCCCCCACAGGAAAAGAATAATAATAAATGAAGATGGAAACCATGAAACAAAATATGCTCCAAAAGGATCTTAAGAAAACCAGAGACACTGAAACACTTCTTCCCACACCCTAAAAGCTCCTTGTCCAACAAGAACTAGAGAAAAACATCTGCCCCACATAGAAACTACATAACGCCATACTTGATGGTTGCAAACACGCATGATAGAGACAAAAGGACAATCAACAGACCAGAGTTTGCGAACTTGCACAACGAAGAAAAGAACTCAAGCAACGAAATTGTCACCGGCAATGATGAATGTTGTAACAATCGTCAACAAAGTTGATTAAGGAGATGAATGGAAACGATGGTACGAGAAAAAGGCCAACGATCGACAACTAGCTCAAGGTTAGGGTTCAAGTTGGAATCGTTTCAGGGACAAGGAATTATACGAGAGACATAGAGACAGGAAGGCAGCAAAGGGAGGACATAATGGTCAGCAGCAAGTAGAAGACATCATCTAGAGAAATGACACTTGGGTTGGGGTTGACGGGAGGAGAAGGGGATAGGATGAAAGTGGGAGAAACGAAAATCCAAAGACGTTGAGAACCTACACAAAGGTGGACAACAACAACGACTAACAGATATTGCAAAAATGACGACTAAAACTATGGTTAAGGGCGGCGGTAAGGCAAAGGAGAAAGTAAAATCAAAAGATGTTGAGAACCCTAAGCAAGAAAGGTGCAAACAAAAAGGGCAACCAAGGCAATCGAGAAAATATAAGTACTTGTCATCAATGACTTTGAAGTACAGGTTGCAGACCTCACATTACCATTCATCAGACATTATGAACATTCAAGAAAATGTATCACCAAATAGTGGTATCGTTTTCATATCTTATATTTAAACACTCATGCAACTATCTCACAAAGTTTATAGAATTTCTACTATAAATTTCGAGTAGGCTAAACATGCGAAAAACCATCAGCTAGAACCAAACAAGCAAAAAACCATGAGCTAGAACTTAAACAACCCAATAACCTGGGAAACAAAAACATAACACAAGACGACAAACACTTCAAAACTTAAGACTATCACAGAAGAGATCAATCGAACTAACCTCAAGTTGCTTAGCATGTTCCTCCAGTTTCCTCCTTTCTACAACCCTAGCCTCCTATCAGATACAAAAGAAAATATAGCCATATGAAAACATATAACTAAATATAAATCTGTGGTTGGGTTCTTCAAATTTAAAAAAATAAATTAATTAATTAGCAACCACAAAACAAACAAAATGACCAACCTCATGAACTTCTTCAACACTTCGAATGGTATCCAGAGAAGCCTGCACTTGCTAGAACAGGTGAGAACCATAATAAAAGTAACAAAAAAAAAAAAAAAATTCTATCAGAAACTAACCTGCACGCGGAATAATCTTTCAGATAAATTTCGTATTTCATCATGTGCTCTCTTTTCAGCATTTGATAACAACTCCTTTTCAGACTTTAAGATGGACACCTTTAAAATACAAAAGTATAAGATGAGAATGGTAACAACCCCAACTTGATTGATAAGTATAAAATCTTACCTCAATACTTAATTTCCGGGACTGTTCATCAGCATTGTGCAAGGATTCTGAAACTTTCCGCAGTTTTCCTTGGTAGTCCACTAAGAGTTGTGAGAACTCCACATTACGAGCCAAGACACCATTCATTTCCACTCTCTATATTGCATAAAAGCCAAATATGAAATGAGTCCTCATGCCATATTCAAACAATAATAAATGACAATTCGTGATCTCACCTGTTGTTCAAATTCCTTCATGAAACTAGCCAGTTTTTCTTTGGCAAAACCTGACTCGAGTTCAAACTTGTTACGTTCAGTCCTTACTAAATTTATCTCGCTTCTGTGGATTAAATGTCAAGCATGGTTCATTAGCAATAATTTTGAAATGAAGATTTTAGAAACATACTAAACATATAAAAAAAAATGAACACGTGATATTACAACAAACAAGTGTCACAATGTATAATATACAACTGCCACTACACTGAAAGTATTGCATTGTAGTAGTGTTGTCACATATATACGACGCGACACGAAATAGTTAGAGAAATGCCCATCACTCATCCAAATTAAGGATTCTGACCTCCACAAATAAAATGGAAACTGAGGCAATAGCAGCAATGAATACAGAAAGTCACTTCGTTCACAGAACTATCCTCCCACTTTGTAAAGCCATAGAATATCAGTAATTTTATACTTAAATATAGGTTAAGAAAGTAAGTTGTAATTTCATAATTAAATAATTAGTCTAAGTTTTAGTTTAAAAAATAATTTCATTATTTATCAAAATATTTTGCTAATAAAGAAAAGTAGAGAGAAAGAAAGATAAATAGGGAATACTATTGAGAGTTGAATTTTGAATTAGAAAATTCTACTGGAAGTTTATTTATAGGAACCAAAAAAAGATTATTCGAACGCAATCGGAAGTTGAAATTCCAATTAGAAAATCCTATTGAGAGTTGGACGTTGGAATTCAAATAGGATTTCAAATTAGCCTGTCTAAAATATGACCTTGCTTTGGCTTAAACCATCTCACCCTCAATTAGAAAGAAAGGTTCTCTCTAAATTTTACATTCTTATTCTTTTTTTTAACAATCGTGCTCTTCCCATGGTGATACAAGAGATATTTTTGGATTTGTAGAAAAAGTTGCTCTAGTCTTGGATAGGTTGGAAAAGGAGAAGCAAGGGTGAAGAAAGGTAGCACAAAGGGGCAGCCCCAGGTGGATTGGTCATCAACCACCTTGTAAATAACGTTTTTCTAGAAAAAAAACTACAGGACTTCATTATATCCTTCCAAGGACTGAAGGAGACTTTCCATCCAACTTCGTTTCACAAGGTTTTCGTTGAGTACAGCTCATATTTGCTCTTCACCACAACTCATCATAGGCCACCTTTTTATCTTTCAAAATGCCACAGCCACTTCGTGATAATATATATATTTTTTGATCTAAGATCAACTATGCACAAACCTCCCAAAGAACGAGCAGTCTAACAAATTTATATGCAACGAAAAGAAGGTAGTTCATAAAATCTCTATCAAGAAAATTCTAGGCTGCAGCGGCGCCATCTCAAATGCTTTGCATTCAGCTGTATGAAAGTCAAAATTTACCGAGAAGATCAACATTCAAATGTGGATTGTGATTAGTAGCTTAAATACTACTAAAGTTCTAGACTGTAGCACCCCGTAATGCTCATTCTTCTCTCTTCCTCCTCCCACCTCAAACTTTCATCTTTCAGCCTTCAGCTTCCAGCCCTCAGGCGTCTTTCTCTCTGGTTTTTTATTACAAGATTCGTCCATCCAACTATTCTCTTCGTTCGTCATCTTCAAACCCCCCCCCCCCCCCCCCC
>NW_019268533.1:64523-107874 GCF_002738365.1 Cucurbita moschata
AAACCCCCCCCCCCCCCAACGCTAAGTTTTCTTTTCAGCAAAAGCAAACGTCGGCTGATTATGAAAAGTCGGTTTTGGGTTACTTTGAAAGTAGTTTGGTAGAAGCCACTCGTTCTTCCCTAGGTTCAAAGATGGTGTTTCTTCCGTTATCCTTCATATTTTTTAGACCTTTCAGGTTCTCCAAATTTTTTGGATCTTTCAGGTTCTCCAGGATCGGTTTTTGGATGTGCCCCTTGTTTAGCTTTTATTGCTTCCGTGGCTAGTCTCGTTTCAATGAAAAGTCTGGTTCTTTGTTAAAAAGAAAAACGTTACACCATGGAAAAACATAAATGAAAATAATGTGTTCCTTTCTCCTTCCCTTATCTATAGACAACATTGAATAAAATAAAAATTCAAAATGACTTTTGCTAGTACATCCTTCTCCACCATGAAATCTTTTTGGTGGTCACCTTGAAAGAAATAATATTAGAGTACACGTTTCAGCAGTAGTAATTTATTTGTGCTTGATAGTAATTTCAAAATTAAACAAGAGCAAGCAAATTACCTAGATTTTTCAAGCTCTTCCTCAAGAGATCTTACTCGTTTAGAAGCCTGGTCCAGAGCAGCCTTTGTGTCTTCCTAAATAACGGTGGAAAACAAAATGGTCAGAAGCAAGGAGTACTACACACTTGTACCTTTTTATTATGTTGCCATTCAAACCTGAGAATCTTCAGAAACAAACTTGAGTTCCTTCCTACAAAAATCTGCTGCACAAATAAGGTAAATTTGTAAATGTAAAACCATTGAATTAGAAGATCCCTAGCATGCACAAGCATCTAAACAGCCAAGATATAGAAGCATGCAATAACAAAATAAGGTTGTTATCCCAGGTCTCTTAATCGTTTTGACTGATAGACAAGGAGAGAGGAAAAGGCAAACTTTGTACTTGATCCAAATATAGTGCGACACAATCCAAACATCATCCTAAACAATTTCGTTGGTGTTCAGTTGACTTCGACAAAAATTTGAAATTTTCAGCCCAAATAGCTCGCAATCAGAATACTATTTAATTCAACTCGACCAGGTTGATTTCTTCGCAGATATACATCTATGGTTTTTTCTCTGTATTCTGAGAAAGAATTCGAACCAACATCACACCATTCCTAAATGATGTGAAACTTTAGTATGAAAAAATCTTTTGGAAATATAATAGTTAGATCCTATTTATGCCAGAGAATTGGAAAAGGTTTATGCCAGATCTTTGACAACAATGAATCGTTAATATGTAACTGAGCTTAATAATGGAGAGAACGGAAAAACTTTGGCAGAATGCCACTCGTTAAATCTTACCACATTGTCTTTACAAAAAGAAAAGACATTCGCAAGAACAAGTGTATAAAGACAAACCTAGAGCAACTCCAGAAGAGTGGGAGTGAGGCAAACTACGCTTCTGCTCCTCTTCATACAGCCTTTTGTACATAGCAACCTACATTGATCAGAAATTACAAAGATTTATTTTTATGAGGAAAAAGCATAGAAATTCCGTAAACATATATAACAGGAATAACTAAAAAAATCAAATTGAACCATTCCTTATCCAAAAAGAGAAAAAGAAAAGAAAGTTACTTCCTGCCATCCTAAGTATAGTTAAACTGGCTCAGACATATACCCTCAACCAAGAAGTCAGATGCTCGGTTGGTAGAAACTTAACAACAATGAATGACTAAAAATAGGCTTGTTGAGAATTTCTTGTCCTCTTTGATTCAGGAGAAACAAGTATCCAGAAACGGGAGGAGTAGTAGAAAATTATTCTAATCCCAGCTCAAGCAATGAGCAAAACCACAAAATCAAATTCAAATCAACAGTGGCCTCAAACCACACTGAATTTAAGGCAACTTATACTTTCAACATTTAAATAAATATCTTTCCTAAAGAACCCATTAGTCAAACCCCCTGTAAGACGTAAAAGTAAATAATGCACACGCACTAGAAGGAAGGGACCAACTAAGTGAAATCCAAGATAAACTCACGGAGGCATGAAGGGACTCAATCATCTGTCCCTGCTCTTCAACTTTTTGCAACACTGCCTCAACTCTAGATGCAGCTTCTTGAGTTTTACTTTTCAGTTCAGCCTCCAGTTTCTCCTGCTTTTCCATAATATTTAAGTTCTTGTGATAACATTTCACAGAAAGAAAGCAATCATGGGAAAAAATAATGGTGACAAACCTTGAAACCAAGCTCTGTATCTTGAAGCTGCACAGAAAGTTTACGTACGAGGCTTCTCAGCTGGACATTCTGTTCAACTAATCCATTTATGTCCTTGAAGGTTAACTGCTTAATTATTTACCAGAAAAGATATTAATAAGTTTTGCAGCACTAATATTAATTATTTTCAGGGTGAGCATAATTCAGCGTCAGGCATACAAGATATTCAGATATAACTCTATCCGCATCAGACTCCACATTGATTTGAAAGGATGTAGGTGTTGAAAGATTCTCAAGAACATCATGTCCAGCAGATCCACAGCGAAGTTGTACGTCTCGACATTCCTTTAGAAGAATTGTAACCTAAAAATGTGAATTAAGCATGGTTAGTGATGCCACTAAAACAACGGTAACTAGTAAATAGTATTTA
This sequence comes from Cucurbita moschata, assembly GCF_002738365.1. NCBI lineage: Eukaryota > Viridiplantae > Streptophyta > Magnoliopsida > Cucurbitales > Cucurbitaceae > Cucurbita > Cucurbita moschata. The sequence goes on from NW_019268533.1 coordinate 67,138, forward strand.
GTGACCTGCTTAACACTAAGAGCAACCTTCACGCAGCACTAGATCATAAATGGTATATAGTATTAAGTGTTCTGCTTCCAAATAGTAGCAATAAACATCAAAAAGAAATTGTACATATTGTTACTCAATACTTGTGCATAAATGGCACTGCAGCACACCAAGGAAACATTTTGCTATGAAAACAAATATAATCTTAATAGGTTCAGACTGTACTACAGCAACAATCTAATTTAAGAATATGAAGGTTCAGACGGAACCCACCACTTCAAATATCTCTCAAGCACATCAGAAGGGAAAATCAATAGTAACAACTTAAGATTTATATGTAATATTGTTCACCCCAAAAAACATCTCACTTAACATTTTAGAGTAGAACAGTGGAACCCAACATTAAACCAAATGATTTGAAAGTATAAACCTAATGACTAACACTGAATTTACAACCCCAAAGGACAAATGATCTTCAGGTCTAAGGGATTGATTTGAAATTTCTACACAAAGGATTTCTCTGATTCCATATGAATTCTTTTCCAATGAACATGATCATTCATTCTGGTAATAACAATCGTAGAGCTTCAATCAACATCCATAAACTCTTTTTCCTTTCTAACCCAACAAGCATGAGGCTGAGATGAGTGTGTCTTGGCCTTTTGTTCAAATCAACAGATCCAAAAACACAGAGGTATGTGGAATATTTCCTTTAATCACATCCAATTAGACGATTTGGAAACTTCCTCACAAATGTGTTCTTCTTTCTGAATAGTTTCCAGATATTCACAAGTGCTTCCTATTGCCTTCAATTTATGGTGACCTTTGCCTTCAAATCTCCTCTCAGATACGATTCAATTTTAAAGCACTTAACCAAAGCATCAAAACCATTTCCTACAAAACAAGCTAATCTCTCATGTTAGATCCAACTGGTACCATTAAACTATTCCTCTTTCCAGAAGAACTGTTCGAAATCCATTTGAGAACCCATGCTTAACATGTTGGAAAAATAAGCTTTCGGAGGATATTATGTTATATCAACTAAAGCTTTTTCAATCCAAAGAAGTTGCTTAAAGTGCGCAGAGATGAAAAAATGGCAGTAACATTCTTCAAATTTGAGAAGTTCATTATCCCACTCAGTAATTGAAAAGAATGTCTTCCCTACATAACAGCTACTTAACACCATGACTCAGATAAAAAACAAAGTAACAAATTCCAAAAGGTTGGATGAAAATTGGAAGATTCAAAGAAATGCTAAACTAGTCCGAGGAGAGAGAAGAGAGCATTCTTTTATAACATTTTACAACTGCAATCGAACTATTTCTTCCTTTTTTTTCCCTCCTTTTGCATGAAAGTTTTATCCTTCTTATTCCAGAAAAGCCTCTTAATTAACAAAAAAAAAAAAAAAGTAAATGTTGGATTGAATCCTTTTTATCTGTTATTGCTCTTATCTTCTTCCATCTTGCCCACAATGCATTAGCTTTTTGTTAAACATGATACTAAAATTTTCAAAGAAGAAATGAAAACCCGCTCATGCTCGAAAGATAAACCGGCTAAGCTTGTAAGCTTGATTTTCCTCTACTCCAAATGTTCTTCAATCTTCTGTCCAATATCTATGCTCAATTCCTCAAATGTTTTCATATTGAATAATGTCACTTCTGCCCACACTACTTCAACAATTCATACATTTCTGACAGAATCTTCCTATTTTTTTAATAGATTTTCAAGATCAAATCACTATGATGCTAATTTGATGGGAACAAGAAATCAAAATACAAATTAACAAAATACAGTATACATCCTGAGCACTTAAAGAGGCCAAAACTCTCCCACAAACTATTCCCAGAAACTGCCTACCCGATTCACCAAATCTCTCTATATATAAATTTTCCAATAACAAACAAAATGAGAGCGTAATTTAAATTCGATATATAATTTAAACTTTTTAATGAAGACAGACCAAATTGATATAATAATCAAAAGTTCCTATTAAACTTGTAAATTAACCCTAATACATTTATTTTTAAATGTGAATATATTTTGGGTGGTAAATAACTAAAAATTATAAACACATTTGGAAACCTCCATTCCCACAAACCAAACAGAACCCATACATCCTACGTTCTCAAATATATGAAATCCATTCTATTGCACATCCAAAAAAAAATTCACAGGCTCTAACTTTCTACCCAAAAATTTAATCCAACTCAACCAATAAAAAATTTATGTATACTTGTTACTAGCTAAGAAGCATGGGCACACAAATTTGAGTAACGCATCCATGTCCAACATGTATTGGGCACTTGAACATTTGTTGGGAAGTTATAGGTCACATGTTAGCACCATAGATATGTGTTAGATAGTGAATACCAATTTCACAATTATTAGACAAGTATCAACCACTTGACAGGAAATTGATTGACACAGATAGCAAATAAGACAAATAATAAATTTCAAAATATAATATATACATCAAACCTTCTTTTTTGCATACAAATGCATAAGCTTATAAACTTGAATTTTCATCAAGCATACAACTTACATATTCGAAAAGTTCTGTATTTATATAAATGTGTCTTTCACGTCCTTGTCCTAGATGTTTAGGAAATGGCATTTCATCATGTCTGTGATTTTATATCCATGCTCATAAGTTACTAGTCCACAAATCATTCAAACAAACCTTACCTTACCTCTTAGTGCAATCAAAAGGTGCTAGAAAAAGAATGCTATTTTAAATTACCTGTCTTGAAAGGTCAACGTTCTCTCTCTGAATTAACATGTAATCACGTTCATGTCTCTTCAAAACAGCCTGCAAAACAATTATATAAATCCAACAAATAAAATACCAGGGACAAGTTACTGCTAACACATACGTACCTTCAATTCTTGAACAGATTTCTCCAAAATTGCCTGTTCAGAAATAGAATGCTGCAATTTTTGGTTTAACAAGGAATATGACTCGATCATTCCCTCGTGTTCCGCTGCAAAAAATGTGATAAGTAATCAGGAAATCAAAATGAACAATGTTACATCAGATAACAGAATATCAAGACAAAGGCGAACAAATCTAACCTAGATTCCCAGCGAGGACTTAGAGAAAGGTGAACACATATCCAAACTAGATGCTAGATCAAACACTTATTATTTTGTTTTTTTTGTTTTTTCAGAAAGAAACAGACAAAGATAGACGGCAATTTCCAAAGATTAAAAGAAAAAACAAATACAGAAGATCAAAGTGTGATTAATAATGAAAGAGGGGAAATAAAACGTTTGAATCAAGAAATAGAAGGGTAGCTCGCGAATCAAGTTTACAACTAAAATTTCCATTAGATATGTACCTCTTTCCTCTAAAATGACTTCTGCTTTATCCTCTAATTCACATAGCACCTGAGGAAAACAAAATTCCAACTTTCAAAAGTGGGAATAATAATCAACCCAACTAAACTAAGGCCAAGCCTTTCAGAATTTATAAAGAAACATTAGTTAGTATTTTAGCCTTTGAGAAAGACAAATCATCTTCTTTTGGAGTGAATTGTTACCAAACGAATTAATAAATAAGCCAAATCTGTCCAACTTTCTAATGACAAACATACAGAAAAAATAATATTCCAACAGGCCAGCAGTTCTTTATTTAGGTAGGCGGAACTTTTATTAAAATGCGTGTATACACGTTTTCTTTTTTTTTCTTTTTTTTTTTTTTTTTTTTTTTTTTNTTTTTTTTGGAATGCAATCTGGCATGGGCATGGTCACTCTGCTTATAAAATTAGTTTCTTCATTTGTTGAACATCATTGTCAACCCAAATGGTTTCATTTTTTACTACTGGGATACAGCTTGTGGTTCTTCAAAATTCTAGCCAAAAGGAAGCTCAAGGAAGCTGAATTCAAGGAGCTTATGTTACAACTATCATGTTTGTAACATGTATTGATTGGGATGATGCTGAAGTATGGAGGAGGATTGATCCCTCCTGTATGTTTTTGGTTCAATCCTTACATTCGTCCATATCTCTTCTTATATGCATTGTCCCCATCCATTTGTGATATTTGTTGGCAAGAAATGGAGGGTCACAGTTATCCTTTTTTTTTTTTTTCTTTTGTCTGCACAATTTTTTGACATCATCTATTCCGTATTTTCTATCTGACATAAGGTTTTTGGTTTCGGTTCTTGAGCAAACTTGCTTCAACTTCTAGTTGGTTTCAATATTAAGCTCTAAAGCTCATCTCATACGCGTTCAAGTAGTCTGTTTGATAAATATGCTTTCAAATATCATGTAATGCTTATATGACCTTGTAAAATTTAATTTTGCCACTTTTCTCCTTTATTCGAGGATACCCCTTGCATCCTTGAACATTGTTTGTTTCTTTCTTCTTTTTTTTTTTTTTTTTTTTCTTTTTTTGGATAAAAACCAAACATTCATTATAAAATAATACCCCAAAAGGCAATAATTTCTTCATCTTTCAACAACCTCCTAAAGACAACATTCCAAAATAAATGATGACTATCCCATAAATCCGAGATTGATCCATTAGAAGATGAACAGATGGCAAATAATTGAGGAACGCAAGGCTTCAAAGGAAAGTCTCCAATCCAAGGATCATAACAAAACAAAATTCGAGTACTGTTCCCCAATTTAAAGGAGCAAATAAATCAAAACACTTCCATAATGAAGAAGGTAACCATAATAAGCAAATAAATCCAAACACTTCCAAATAATCTGCGTTCCCCAAGGTCTTGAATAATGGACAATAATAATTTATTATGGTTTTGGGTCTTTTTTTTTTTTTTTCAACCATAAGGTAATCTAAAACCATAATAAGCATGTGCCATCTATGTGAATACTCTTTGATTTCTTTCTTTCCGTTGACTTCAGCCCTAATGAGATTTTTCCATGGCAAGCCTTTTGCATTCTTGAAGGAGTGGTATGTTAAGTGCATGTCTAATAAATCCTTTACCTCCTTGAAAAAAGTGAAATGTCATCCGAAATTAGTTTCCAAAATCTCCTCAAACTAATCCACCCCTGAAGTCCTTTACTGATGCAACCAATCTTTTCTCTGAATCAAACAGATGAAACTCTCCTTCCAAACGAAACTAACATGACCATTACTGTGAAACTCCTTAGAAAAAGTAAAGAAATGCTCTTTCAAATGCTACCATTATTGTGACTCCTTTTACCCCCTTATGCACTTGTTAATGTGTCTTTGTTATCTCATGTGTCTGAATGTGGCCTTTTCATAGTCACACCAATTCATAATTTCTAGTTCTTAGGATAACAAAATATAAAAGGAAATGCAATTAAATGATCAAATTTTCAAGGAACTCCTAAATCTAGATGCAATAAGCAAATCTTGAACGGAAGGTAATTATTTAAAAATAGGAATAACATTAAAATGGGCTTTTAGGATCATTGATCTACCCAACAAACTTCTTATCTTCACAAGTTTGAGGCTTCTGCACATGAATCTACATTGTAGCAGCATAAAAATCACAAGTAACGAAAAAAAACTGAATAAATTGCATGCAAAAGCATACCCTCTGCAGAACTGCCTCAGCTTCTTTCCTTCCCATCTGCTCATGCCGCAAAGCATCAACAGTCTCTTGGTACTTCGCATACATTTTGGCCAACTAGTAAGCAAGAAATAAATAACTTCCACTTTAACATGAAATAAATCGATAAAGATATAGAATCACATCAAATAGATCAACAAGCCACACATTAAAAATGTAAAAAAAAGCAAGTACCAACAATAAAAACTGAAGTACTCACACTCCAACCATCACGCAACAGTGAAGCCGCTAAAGCTGTCCCAGAAACACCTACAGGTACCCTGGGTTCGAATTTGTGATAGTCATCAACCACATCACTACTTTCCTTCGGATTTATCAAACTATGCCAAAAAATTCGAAAATATAAATTGGCATCAGTACAAACCACAAAAGGCGAAATACAGAATTGCTCAAAGGCAGATTACATAAAATCCCATTAAGAACCATATGCAACCCATCACGCAACAACAAACGAGTCACAGATTTTATGTTTCACAGGAGACCACTGATAAATATATCACCAAACTGAACTTAATTTAGAGACCTTATCGCACAAAACGAGTTTCAGATCCACTTCTCAGCATTCTCAATATTGAACTTTGCTCCTAATAAGAATTTTTAGTAAGGCTAAAAAGAGTTCTTTTGCTTGGAGTGTTACACATACGAAGAGAAGTCCGCTGAATGGTAGCTGGTAAAGATTACCTTTCATGCAGTTTCTTTAAACCAAAAATGACAATGAAATTAGAAATCATAGTCAAATGAAGGACATAAGATAGGATAGGCATACAGCATGTCAATGCAGCTGCAATATCAAAATATGAGACGATTGAAACGATAGGCACTAATTTAAAAAACAGTGAAGTGAAGTGAAGTGAAGCTTCTGTACATGTATGGCACCCCAGTGAAGCATCCCGTGTGTTGAAGTGAAGTTTTTTTCTTTTTCAGTGAGAAATCAGAACTTTTCATTGATGGCTAAAAAGCTACAACCTCCCAAAGACTACAAAAATCTCTACTAATCCAAAATAGTAGCCTCGATGACGTTTCGGGTTACTTTTTCTTTAATGAATAAACAAAATTTCATCAAGAAAAAATGAAATATTATTCAGACATACAAAAAACCCAAAAAAGGGAGTCAACCTAAATCAAAGGACTCCAACAGTCAAGTAAAATAAGACTAACAATGTCACAGATGCCAACAGAGAAGCATAGAATCTAATAAGGGATTTTAAACACCACCCGAAGACCTCTCTCGATCTCTAAAGATTCTATCACTTTTCTCACCTCAAAAACCCCCACAATATAGCACACCCAAGCCTACCAAAAGAAACCCTTTTTCCAAAGCATTTTTAATCTTTTTCTAATTGTTGTGAGAAAAACCATTAGCTCGATGAAATTTAACATCTCCACTTCTGGTTCTTGTTTAACCAAAAAAGAATTAGAAGAATGCAATTTTTCAGCAATACTTAAAGAATCTTGTGTGATCTTGTTGACTAGAAACCAAAGTTTTTTTCCATTCAAGTTCTTCAATACACATCCCACATTACAAAAGGATATTTTTTAGTCCAAATACAGTTTAGCTAAATCCTTTAAAACATGCAACTTGTTATCCTAACTCTTGAGTTAGTCTTTTAGCATTTCCCAGAAAATATACAAACCTTTATTAAAGAAACTCACAGGAATTTGAACCAGCTTTCTTCCCTCAGAAGATGGCCAAACAATCCAATAAATGAACCAACCAGAATAAACCTTCACTTTAACAAACCAATTGTACCACTATCATCTCTAATTTGCTTGAGAAAGTTCATAGACACCGGAAGAAGCAAAAGATACACAAGTGAGCCTTCCAACCAGCGCAAATGTGAATGAAAGAGGAATAATCAACTTGTTCTTCGCATCTTGAACAAAAAACACGTCATCTTCAACCAAAAGCTAAAGTACTTATGATCAACACATCAGCTAATTTCAGCCATAATACGAGGAAAATGTCAAAATTCAACAAAGGAAAAAATCCGAGCTGAGAATCCTAAGGCCCGCAACCAATCAAAAGTTTATATAACTGATAGATGAAGGCGAAAACAATGACTAAAAAAAAAGGCAATGTTGACAAGGAAAGCAGCAACAATGCATGGCTACTAAAGCTAATCCATAGAGAAGAGAGAAAAGCATTCACCAACTAAACCAAAAAATGAGATTGTGAACGAGCACAAATGCTAAAGCTGAAGGACAATGAACAAAGGTGACCGGTCTATGGCAGTCGAACAACGATGAATAAAGACAGATGGCGGTGACACTAGGTTCCACTGATAGCAGCAGAAGCGGATAGGATTGGGTCCATCAGGGAGAAAAAAAAAAACCTTTGTGACTACCTTTAGTATGTCACACATATTAGTAGAGAACTTTTATTTCTTGAAATGCAAAAACAATTGAAGTTAATAACAACAATATAAACGACATTTATTACAGGCTGAGGAGTATAACATACACATCTGGAGCAAAGCTGCTGATGGGACAAAGAGTGAGTTCGTTCTTTTTCCTACTAAGTTCAATCTCTGCTTCACACTTTTCCAGTTTCACTTTCAAATCTGCAGCCACCTATTATCGATAACAAAAATATAGTAACAGATTTCCAGAATATATAAGAAACAATGAAAAGAAATTTCCATATAAGAAATAGAGATCACAAAATATAACGAAAGTAATAGAGGCAGCAGCACAATCGATAATAACCACAAGTTTGATTGACAAAGAAAAGTAACTAACATTTACGAGCACAAACAAACGAAGCAGCGGCAAGCCTCGATGTGATCAACCCCATAAAACAAGTGGCACATGAAAACACAAAAGAGAATGAAAAACATCCGGATTTTTTGTGTAAAATCATTTCCACATGATAATCACTCGAAGGAGAAGAAAAATAGTGGCATTTTGATGAACTGGCCTTCAAGACCCGGTGGATGAAGGACAGTAGTGGCATTTTGACCTTAATTTCGAGATTTCTTTCAAGTTTTAAGGAAATAAGAAAATCATGAATAATTTTCAGAAGTTGACAATATTCATTTTTTGAGTTTTGAATATCTTTGGATTCACTATTAAGGAGCCTGAAAACATAGTTTTATCTTTAAAAAATAGACCAACCCACCGCTTTCCAAATTAATTTTTGGATTCGAGCTAACCAAACATTAAATCACTATTTTTTCTACTCTATGTTTTTAGAAAACGAGATATTAGTGTTGAATAAGATCCATTTGCTTACAAATTCAAGCTTATAAATAGAACCACAGGTAGCACTCACATCTAACATCAGAAAATTAATGGTAAAGAAAAAATCGGTATCTTTTCGTTTTGTAGCATTTTTGTAACTTTTCATTGAGAAATTTGTTTCTTGTACAAAATATAATACAGCAAAACCCCCTTTTTTTATACTAGAATCGACTTGTCATTGAATAAATAAAAAGGGACTAATGCCCAAAGATACAAACTCTGCAAGTGAGAAAAAAAGAACCACACGACATAAAAAGAACAAAAGAAAACATATGACAAACTCATCCAATGAAAGAACACCTAGAAAACAAAACAAAAGAAAATTGAAGGAAAGAGCCAGAATAACCCAACACAACAGAAAAGGCTGCCCTCAGAGAGCCGAGCCAAAGAGAACTTCATATAGAAAATCCTTCAAGGAAAAAAGAGTCCCAAAACACAAAGAGAGAACCGTGAACATAAACATCAAGCAAACAAGCATGCATCAGAAATTATGTCCTCGCAATTATCCACTATTTCTTAAGGTCTGTCAACAATAAATTTGAAATGCATTGAATTCCAAATAATATTTACCAGTATGATCTCAAAGAATCAAACTGAAAATTCTCGTCTGCACAAAGAATTTTATAAACAAAGAGAAGAGTGAAAGAGAAACTAGTAAAACCCTCTGGCACTGTGCAAACAGAATATATGTTCCACTGAGTCATCATTGTAAAGGAAATAACTGCACAAATTCCTGCTCTATTGCTTTCAATAATAAACGTAAAAGAAGCCTTAGTTAATAAATCCATACCTCTTCCAAACGATTTCTTTCAGATTCTCCCTTTACAAGCTTCTCCTTATAATCACTCTCAACTTGGTTCAAATGTGTCTAGTGGCAATCGCAAAAAAGGATGCAAAATCAGAAAGAAAAGGATACAAACAGAAATTAATAATGACAAAGGATATAACCTTTTCTTTGATAAAAGAAAAGAAACTAATAATGACAAAGGATACGAACTCCTGAGGAGTGAAAAAGGTAAGAAAAATATAAGTACACAGCTTCTTATGAAGAATGAAGAAAAGCAACCCATTTCGTTCAAATAAAACTTGGAGAATAATGATTAACAGTATGAATTGTATGGGAGATACTTATACACTCATAAAGGGATTATCTTACTCTGTAACCATGGATGAAAACATTGATGTCAATACCGATAACTCTAATTTACAGACATATCTACGGACATTGGATATCAATGGATATTCCAGAAACAAAAACACAGATACCACAGAAATCTATTAAAATTTTGTGAACTAATAAAGCATTCATAAAAAACAAATTGACGTCTTAAACAATCATTTTAAGCATATATAGCATCTTAATAAAGCATTCAAAAAAAATGACAGGTTTTTTGTTTGTTGGAGGTCAATTCATGGTTTTCTTAAAAAGGTTTGAAGTAGCTATCTGTCAACCTTCATTCGCAAGCTATATAAATTTTTCAGACGAAGATATTGAAAAAGCTCTTTGTTCTTTAAATTTTTATTTATGTTCATGGCAAATCTCTATAAGGTTGTATTTGTTATTTGTATTTTTCTTTTTTCTTTTTTGCAGAGTTTGCATCTCTAGAACATTTGTTCATTTTCATTATATCAATGAGAAGTTTCTTTTTGAAAAAACATATATATCATTATCATTATACATAAATATAAGATCGATAGTAAAATAACATATCTTTGAGCATTAGTCTTGTTTTCTTCCATCAATTTAAATTTTTGTTTCTTGTTCAAAAAAGATAGTAAATATTGTGTACGTCAAGAATTGACTAAACCTTTGATTGGGTAGTTAATTAAACATGCAAGCAAATACATCATTTAACAACAGTAAGATATTTTTTTAGGTTATAGACAATCATTAATATGTTTTTTTTTTTTTTTTTTGTTAATAATTGAACTTTCATTAAGAAAAATAAAAAAAATTAGGGGCATACAAAAAAGCATAGGCCCACAAAAGGGAGGCAGCCTATAGAAAAAGGCCTCCACCAACAAAATAAGACCGAGCAAAATGTTACAAAAAGACTAGTCATATATTCCCACAAAGACACATTGAACAAGATACAAGACCAAACCACACATGGAGGTTCTTCAAACTCTCAAAAAATTTATTGTTTTTTCTCCCCAGCCCCCGAACAATCAGACACATCATAGCTTGCCACAAAAACCTTCCTTAATTCATGAAAATGAGGTTGAGAGCAGGAATCCTCTGATCTCTATATATTAGCTTCTATGCCTAGCCAAGCTAACACCGAAGTCGTACAAAAATCGACCCCAAATTAAATAAGCAAAGTCACTCTCAAGGACTGTGATCAATACCCTCTACCACTCTTCTACACAAGATGCAAAACAACAGGCCCATCAAGTTGGGAACCCTCAAAACCCTATCCAAGGTGTTAATTCGTTCGTGGTTAGCCACCAAAAAAAACCCTTCATAGGAATCTTACCCTTCCATGAGGTAAAAGCTGAATCACAAAGGGAGAGTAATTACTTAAACGATGCAAAAATGTTTACACAAGAGCCCTTCAGAAGGACTAGGGTTTCAAAAATTAATATCCCTTCTTCGTAGGCAGCTTGAAAATTCCTAAGCATCGATATACGATCGATAATAAAGGAGAAGTTGAGAAGAAGGTTCTATTTCTTTTGTGATCAGTGAATACCCCTTTCTTTGTTTCTTGGCAAAAAAAAATTATTATCAGCCTCAAAAATTCATGCTAAACTTTTTGAAGGGAGAGAAATCAAGGCATATGTTGGTAGTAAGGAAGGAAGAAAGTTGCAAAAAATCACAAATATCATTAAAATATCACAAATATCGGAACAATATTGGTAAAATATAAATGACTATCTTTTTGATAAAGAGGTAAAATATCGATAAAATAAAATATTCACAAACATCAGAAAAATATTGTGGATATCTTGACCATCAAAGGTAAATAAGAAATATTGGCGAAATATCAACAAGTTAATGGTGACAAATCGCTGATATTCTAAACAAATGCCACCCATTTGTGTTGTTATCGATCATTCTACTTTACCAATATATAACCGATATCATATTGACAATATTGAAATCTCTATTTGTAACATGAACCGTTTTATTTCCTTTAAAAAATGGAAAAGGGAAAGAAAGGAAACAAATCATAAATTTTGGTGTAAAAATTTGACATGTAGAAGCTAACCTCCAAGGCTTTTATGACACCCTCGAGTTCTGTTGCCTTCTTAGACCACTCCTCAGAACTTTCTTTGTAAAGTTCAACAAGCTTATTGACCTACAAAGACAATTAACAATGCGATGTCAGGATCACTATTTACTCTCTTCGCCTTCAAGTGACTCCTCCTATAAGAGCAAATTAGAAAAAATTGGCATATAATAAAACATTAATTACAAAATACATAATAAAAAATTAGTTTGACATATTTCCATAAGAAATCAATTGGAAGAAATACAGACTCAAATCCACCTATAAAGCATTAGTAGTTAATACACAAGTAAAATATTGAACCTCACAAGTTGCTAGCCTATGCAGGTTGACAAGGCAACTATGCACATAATGCTATGATTGAATAGAGAGCATCTTATCCACTATGTAAATTCCCTACGTAAATAGACACAGCTCTGATGATCAAATAATTAGCTTCATCCAAGCACCATAATTATTAAGTCACATGTTAGAGAACCATCTGACTAAAATCATACAAATCCTTGTTCACCTGAAACCTAAAAAAGGAAAAGGGGAAGGTTTCAGGAATTCTTCCTTTGCTCCCAAAATCCTATTGAATTTCACTACACAAGGTGCACTCTAAAAGTGTCTTCAAAAATTAAATAAATATATAAGAAATACTCCATATCCTCGTAAACAATTGTTCATCATGGACATAATGCAAATGTCATTCCACATGTCACTGTAAACTCAAAAATAATTTTGCGGAGTAAAACATTGAGTTAGAGATTGCTAAAAATTGCACCAGAACCTAAGTTACACTGAAAAGGTTTCACAAAATGCTATTTTCCCTCTCTTCTCCTTCTCTCCCCTAACCCTGTTCGCCATCATTCAACCTTTACCCCGTTCGTTTTCTAAAGCCTTCATCTAATTATCAGTTATTTTAGTTCTTTTTTATTCATGTTTTCTGTTCTCTACAACAAATAATTTTGTAGATTCATTTGAAGAAGTGAAACAAATACAACAAAAAGCATTTATATTATTCGGTTTATATAAAAATATAACCAAGCACTTAAAGAACGCTTTGATCTAAAGGATCGACTTGATCCAATTTCTCTAGATCATATTGATAAAGAGTAATGAATGGCCGGTTGGAACTCTCAGAGAAGAACATAATAATGATGAAGTTGATACTTAGTTTTTATGACGATGACCTCACATGAGGAGTTGTATCCCGTGCTAATGGTGTTAGAGAACTCATAAAGTACACTAGATGCATAGGAAAGTCAACTGCAACCGACACCACTTTAAGAGTTCAAAAACCAACTATAAAGGTGGTTAGTGATGAAGACGACAACGATGAGGAGGAATAAGGAACAGGAACTTAGAGGAGGGGAATGGCCAAGGAGGAGCACTAGATGATACCTTAGATTTAGATGGGGGTGAGGATAATTGTTTTGACATTTGATGATGTTTACTTCAATTTTTTGTTCATTTTAAAAGTGGATTATTAGTATTAGTCTTCAAGTCTTTAACATTTTATGTGACTATATTTATATAAATTTATGCTCCTCATATATTATTAATTTATTTATCCATTTCATCTTGCTTCACTCTAGCATCACCTTTTTGTCACATTGAGGCGATCAAGGGACTTGAGGTGCACCTTGCACATTGAAAACCCTATATTGTATGCAAATAAAAAGAAACGCAAATTTGCTAAGGATTGTGTGGAATACTTGGGGCATTGGGTCTCTATAAATGGTGTTGAAGCTGAAGAAGAAAAGTTTGAGCAATGATTCAGTGGCCAATGCCAAGAATCTAAATAAAATGAGGGGGTTCTTAAGGTTGACCGACAATTATAAGAGGCTTATTCTTGGTTATGGTTTGGTGGAAGCTCTCTACTCGTTTGTTAAAAAATGATTCCTTGCCTGGAGGGTAGAAGCGACGAGGAACTTCGAAAAACTAAAATAAGCTATGATGACTCTTACCCGTCCTCGCATTACCGAAGCTTACTTTACCCTTACCCTTTATAATTGAGACAGATGCCTCCAAAACGAGAACTGAGATAGTTTTGTCATAATAGCAGTGTCTACCTATTGCTTTTTCAATGGAACTTATCAGCAAAGGCACAGTTAAAATAAAAATATGAGCAGGAATTGATGTCCATTGTGTTGTCAGTGCAATGTTGGCCACACAAACTCTTGAGACCATAATTTATTGCGAGAACAGATCAACGCCCTTAACATTTTTTTGCTTGAACAGAACGGGATTCTACCCGAATATCATAGCGGTTTAGAAAGTTAATAGGCAATGGTTTCGAAATAATACCAGCTTAGATTGTCGAACAAGGCAGCTGACTCACTTTCATGTTTACCATCCTTGATAAAGTTGAGCTACTGGATGTGGCTATGGGGGCAAAGAGAACTTCCTTTCTCCCATCGATGTAGGATCCTGCCAAATCCACTCCCTTTGGGGCCAGCGTCCTTACTGGCACACGAACCTCCTCGCTGGCACATCGCCCAGTGTCTGGCTCAAGCCCACTGCTAGCAGATATTGTCCTCTTTGGGCTTTCTCTTTCGAGCTTCCCCTCAAGGCTTTAAAACGCATTTGCTAGGGAAAGGTTTCCACACCCTTATAAAGGGTGTTTCGTTCTCCCCCCAACCGAAGTGGGACATCACAATGGGTGAGGATATGTAATCGTCTTGGGGGTTGTGTGGGAGAGGTAGGCACTTTGTGTGCTAAGTTTTGGGGAGAGCTTGTCTACGCACTCAAAGGACCTTGTTTAGGGTTCTTATCTCTTGATTGCTCTTTTTGGGGTTTGTTATTATTGCTCTTATCAAATACATTATCACCAATATTGAAGCACACTCAATATTACAGCGTTTAATATTCACATTCGTGTTAGGTGTCTATTTCTGAGTTATTTTCACACGTCATTGAGCTAGATACCTAACATTATCTTTCTTTAATAAGGACATAATTGATGAGGAGGCTTGTTCAAGATTATTGGCTTCTACAGAACATTAGAGTATTATTGAAGATAAACGCCCAAAGGATAATTCTCAGCCAATATCTTTTAATGGTATTATCAGAAAAAGTCATCAATGAATCTTCTTCCCCTAAATAAATTTCTAATAATGATTCTAAAATTGAATCAGACTTAAGATTTAAGTTTGGATAGGGTAGAATTAGATCTTCATGATCAATTGGATGATGTTTTAATCAAAGTTTCATATGCAGAAGAGTTTAACCTTTTATTTCAGCCCCACTTCAGCAAGATCTTTCCACCAAGGAAGTGATAGGGAAACAATCAACCGTTCATACATATGCTTTGAATCTCTATTTCTTCAATTCCATGTAAATTCTTGTCTCTTATTAAGATCAGTGGTCTTCAATTACGTGAAATTCAATCAAAAAGACTTAATTCCTTAGTAATTATCATTTGTCCACAAATGCATGAAGATTGAGGAATTTCCCAAAAAGATTCAATGTGAAGAACTCCTTCGCTCAAAATTTCACTTCAACCAAATAAATTTGTGAAAATGATTCATTTGAAATGTGATTTTCTTATGCACCTATTGTGATTTTCCTTGGCGTAATAGTGGAGACTTCAAAATTGCAGGTTGGGTTTTTGAGAGAATTCCAATTGGAATACCAACCAAATGAATGTGAATGTTCAACAACATCATTGATGAGACAGGTCTAATGGAAACTCCTCTTTCTAGTGGTAAATGCTCTTGGTCAAGGCTCCACAAAAGATTTTGTTGATACCGACTTAGAAGTAAGTACAACCAGCAATGATCAAACATCCATCTTACCACCAACAACTTTTCGCTGTCATCATTCGGTCTTTTGATGATTTATTTGAAACTTTATTCAAAGATTCACCTTTCGATGATTTCTTAGTTGTCTTGAAAGGGGTCATGCTTAGTAAAAAAAAAAATCAGAATCTGGGGCCTTTCTTTTCAAAAATGTAGCATTTGTGTGTTAGCACTTAATTAGGTTATATTATCCAAAACAAAAACAACAATAAAAAAAAAAAAACAAAAAAAACAAGAAAGCTGCAATGGTTTAAAAGTGAGAATGCAAGCTTATTCCATTGATTCATAGCAGAAAAGAGGAGCAAGACCTTTCTTTTTGAGCTTCAATCAGTAATCATCTCAAAGCCCAAACTTTTAAGATCCATTCCTTCCAATCTTCAGTGGATTGTAGTTGCATTAGCACATAATTGTTAGTTAAAGAATCTGAGTACATAATAGGCTAGTATATGCATATGTTGACCCAATGTCCACAACTAACTACAACCTACGACTCATTGGACCTCATTACATCCATAGTCGATAGCTGAACTCCAAAGAAGAATATAATAACAAAAAGAAACAAATATTTCAGCACAAATATTGACAAGGCAAACTCCAAATAAGAATATACAAAATAATTTTCAACTTTCCTAACAAGCTCACGTAAATTGAATGTCATCAGGTATCTTCTTAGCTTAATAACCTAGAAAACATATAGCTGCATTAAAATTAACGTCAAATATCAATGTTCAAGAAACTCACTGTTGATATTTCAGCACAAAGACGTTCCTCATTTTCTGCAGCAAGTTTTCTTGACGAACACAATTCCTGGACAAGAAATAAATTAATTGACATTCATTAGCTGCAGAGAACATGGAGGAATTTAACTTCTTGGGCAGAAAATAGAACGTGATGACACCTCCTGTGCAGATGTTAGCTTCATCTCAAGTTCTTTCACACTATCCTTGTTCCATTTTAAGGTGCTAGAGCATTCATCCAACTGTCTCTCAACCTAAAATCAATGAAGTACCAAAAAGTGAACACCAGGATATCATAGACATTTGTATATTTTGTAAAACATGGAATGTGGTCTGCAATAAAGCCACATACATCTCTAAGTTTAGCAGACATTTCAGCCTCAGTATCAGAATGAAGCCTACGCATCTCTATGATACTGCCTACTTTAGCAGTTAACTCATCATTAAGCCACGCATTATGCCTCTCAACAAGTTCTTTCTCCTGCATAAATTCGGAAGAGAGTAAATATACCACATGAATGGTCATCAAAAAATAGAATGAATGATATTAAATTATAGCAACAAAGCTTGGGAAGACATGCAAGCAGAGGGGTACCAGTAAATTAACTGGTAAGGGAAACGAAAACAGAACAGCCAAAAAGAATTTCTTACACATAATTGATTGGGATCATTTTTTTTAATTTGTATGAGAAACATGTAACCTTCATTCCATTGATGTATAAAATTACAAAAAATATATATATAATATGGAAGGGAAGCCCTATATAAAACAAAAAATAATCCCAATGAGTAATGAGGAATGTGAAGCTATAATCACAAAAGTACAGAGAGAATTTGCACCAAGAGAGCAGATAAATAAGATGTTTAAGCGAGATCACATCAGCTCTTAGAAAAATCACATTAGGAAAGTGGAACCTTCCTTTCCTTGGACCTCTATTAAACATGTGTAGCCTAAGAGTGACTAAAGGAGAAGTCTCCAAGAATCAAACAACAAGAGACTTCATTACAATCAAGATGTAAAACACATGGGAGGACTCCCAATTTATACGGAAGTAATACACAAAACATGATAAAAAGGGGACTAACCTAGAAATTCGCTAAAGATTAACCTCTACTTCCCCCAGGTGATTCTATCCATTCAAAAAGAAACTAAGTCTTGATTCGCTTCTTTTGATGATTTGAAATTTTTCCCACAATTTTTTTCCTCTTCATTGCAAAATAATTCACAAACACAAGAAAAATTCCTTTTTCTTTCACAGACACAGTTGAACCTTTACTGAACCTAAATGAGAGAAGAAATTGGTTCAAATAAACCCATGCAAATTGAAAGATGCAAATCTGGAATTTGAAAGACCAATCCATGTTGCAGATACGAGGAAAATTCAGCTTAGGTCTGTTAGGAGAAAAAAAACACAACTGGTTCGAATTTGGGTTGGTTTGGAACACCAAAATCACTAATCTGGGATTGTTCACAGGTCGGTTTACTGATTAATGAAAAGGACAAATGTTCAAAAAAAGGAGCCATCTAGCTTTCTGTTTTTACCTCCATCACTCTCCGCTTCCAAGATAATATCCTTAAGTTGCAACTTTATATATTTATCCCTAGACCTTAGATTTTCTTCCGAAGTATATCCAAAAGTTGCAGCTTTAAAGACTTTCTCTTAAAACTTAAGACCTTTTAAAAATAGCCCCAAAACTTACTCTAGATCATGAATATTGGAATATACATCAACATGGGAGAACATATCTCAAAAAATATCTTCATACAAGCTTTGAGCATTGGCTTGAGTTTTTTGGTTTTTATTATTATTATTATTGGAAATCTGCCCCAACTAATTCAAGCTTTTGAGAAAACACAAAACCAACCCATGGGGGTTCACCATAAGCCCTTGGATAGGAGGGCCGGAAAGATAGAGGTCGACAACAAAGAGAGGAGGGAAGGGGACATGAAATGGAATATGGGAGCCTACCTGAAGGAAGTTTATTTTTCAACTTCTAAATTCTCGATCACGTATAGAGGTAACTAATCATCGATATTATGAAGTTAAATTGCCAACGTGAACAGTCTTTTTCTTAACGAAGGTAGAACTAGACAATAATGAGGAAATGGTTACCTGTGAAAGATGAGCGAATTCAGCCCGGGAGCGCACCAACTCCATGTCGATCTCACTGATACGGGCTTCTCTTTGAGCAGCTGTCTCAGACAAATTGACCTTCAAAACAAACGAAAAGAAACATGTTCAGCAGGAAGACATGTTATCAGCCGAAGTTTAAATTTTTATCACAAATTTTATTGCCTGGATGGCAAGTCAAAGTAGTAAGAGGAGCTTACAATCTTATCAAGATAACTCTTTATAGTGGAATCTTTTTCACCAATTTCCAAGTCCTTGTGCTCAATAAGCTCCATCAACTGCCTTTTTGATTTATGCAACTCAGATAACTCTGTATTTAACCTCTCTATCTCCCCATCCTTCCCAATCTGTAAGCACCAATAAAGCCAATGCTTAAAATAATTCATATTAACAAAATAATTCATATTACGGTCGACGAAGGGAATGAAAGGAAGAAAAAAAAAATAGCGTTCATACGGAAAGTAGATTAAGCTGATGCGTTTGGGACTTGACTTCGGCAAGCTCGGAGAGTCGAAGTTCGAGGGTCGTTTGAAGTTGTGCATTTTGAGACTGGAGGTCAGAGAACTCAGCGGAAAGAGAGAGGAACTTCTGATCAAGAAGAGAACAAGTCTGCTCCGCAGTGATTGAAGCAGCATCAGCTTGGGCTCTGACGGTCTCGAGCTCGCTATAGAGACCTTGGATGAAGGCATCGGCCTTCTCGGCAATAAAAGCAGCGTCGTTGGAGTGCCGAGAGAACTCCTCGTCGGAGATGAATAAGTGGGCCATTTTATCTCTAATGGGGTACAAAATGCCCGGAGCAGATCAAGTGCGGGCTAATAAAGCACGGCGAGTCAGAAGCGGTGGCGCGGAAACGAGACGATGGTTTTCTGCGAAAGAGAAAGGCGGGAGGGAGAAGGAAACGGGGGAAGCGGAAAAATGTGAGAGAGGAGTGCGGTTCGGTGAGAGAAAACCCTTGGTAAATTCAAGGTTAATTGCTGGTTCCGGTTCGGTCTCGACTTTTAATCGGTAGGTCCTTTTGCTTACGGAATTTCATTTTTTTACCTTTTCATCTAAAAGAAAACCCAAGGTTAATTGCTCGTTCCGCCTCAAGTTTTAACCGTAGCTCCTTTTTGCTTCCGGAATTTCATTTTGACCCTTCCATCTAAAACCCGGGGGGTTTTGGGCAAGTAGCTAATTAATTAACTTCTACTTGTTTATTTACTTTCACAGTGATTTAATATGTATTTGGGATGCAGAGTCGTTCAATCCCCCGCTTAAATAATATGTGTTTTGGTTAGAATTTTAACCACTTATCTATTTCATAATTCTCCTTCGACCCGCATGTCTTCGCGGCCAGATCCAATCTCATGCCCCACAACAAGCCCACGAAAACGTCGCAGTCCAATCCAATAACCCGTTTCAGACCCAACAACCGCCTGGTCCACGGTGCGTGTTCTTCGACCCAATAAGCACCAGCCCACGATGTGCATCCTTCGGCCCAACAGATTTCAACCCCCGCTCCAACCCATCAACGATACAACCCACACGCACGACGCTGACCAGCGACCCGCGCCCTTCGGGTCAAGCGGCTCCATTTAGCTTATTTGGTTCGTATTGCATAAATTGGACCCTATTTGACAATTTCAAACTCTTTCCTATCATTTGGAGTCGTCCCATTTTTGACCCTGTGGAAAGCATTTGAGGTCAATAGGAAGATCTTAGGCGAGGGTCACTTTCACCCACTAAACACAACTTGTGCTAAATTCAAGCTTGTTTGGCTACATACGGTGCTCGTGCGTGCATGTTCAAGTGTCTGCGACTCTAGTCGGCTCGTCTTGACATTGGGTCAAATCATTCGACTTGACCTTATCTCTACTCTCTGCTGGCATTTCTCAAGTGCAACGTCGTATCTCAATCACCACTTTGATTCTACAACAGTGCAACATGTGCATTGTGATGTCATCCCATGTCTTGGGACAACTCGACAATATTGGGTTACTCCGACGTGTCTATGGAGACCGATCCACGTGTCACTCATCTCAATGGAACATCCCGAACATCCTCCATATGGGTTCTCATTGAGATATGAATCCTTCGTGTCCATGTCATGCCACTTTACGAATTTTATCCCAAGTGCATATGTCAACCTCCGACACATGAGTTGATGCACAATGCCGACACACTTTTGTCATTCGATACTGTCTTTGAAAGACTCGTTTCAAACAAAGACGTCCAAGACGTTCACCTCGTAATTCTTGCAATCTTTACACTATACTTGAGTAATTGTTGCAATATTCACTCTATAACAAATGTTTATCTAGAAAATGATTGATGAAAAATATTGAATGTAATTAAGTTTGATATGAAATATTGATGATTAGGTGGATTTAGAGAAAACAATGCATCATGTAATAAATAATTGCACGCTTATTTAAGGTTGTTTATTTTTAATTTTCATTCTATGAGAGAATGAAATAAAAATAAAAAAGTGGAAATAGAGGGATGAAATAAAAAATTCCAAAAAAGAAAAAAGGTACACCCGGAATCTTACGGATTTGCGGTGAAGCAAGGATACGGACCTCAAGTGGGTTCATTTTATCAGCGTCTGGTCTCATCTTCCAATGTATTTTTGTTGAATATATATATATAGCATAGGGCCGAGGGGAGTTTGTCCAGTGAGTGTCTCACCGCCATATTCTGTCTTTCTTCACATTCCGAGGGAGTTTGTGAGTTTATAATATTAATTGATTGGTAGTTTGTGTGAAATCTGGTTGAGGTCGAAGGAAGGGCATGGCGACGGCGGTTGTGATTGGGGGCGGCGGGTCTTCTTCTTCTTCTTCGAAGTCGAGGAGAAGGCAAATTTGGTACTCTCAGCCGCTGACTCCGTTGATGGAAGGGCCGGATCCGCAGTTCCAAGACCAAGAAGCCAACAAGAAAGACTCCTCCGCTTCCAACTGGGAATTCCTCCGCGACTGGTTCAAGATCCAGCGCAACCTCCCGCCCTCTCTCCCCCCATCCTCCTTCACCAACGTTCCCAATTCCAAGACCCAAGATTTGAAGCTTTTGCTCGGCGTTCTCGCATGCCCTCTCGCTCCCATTCCTCTCCACTCCCATTCCAATTCCCCTCCACAATCCCATTTCCCACGCGATACTCCTCTTGTAACCTCCAACATCTTCTGCGTTACTGTTCAAGTATTGATAATTAAGTTTTTGAGTTAATCCCTGATTTCTTTTTCCCCAGGAAACTTCCGTGGCTCATTATATCATTCAGCAATACTTGGCCGCCACCGGATGTCTCAAACAGCAAAAGTGCGCCAAGAACATGTACACCACGGGAAGCGTGAAGATGATTCGCTGCGAAACAGAGGTTTCCTCAGGCAAATCTGTGAAGACGGTAGGGACAAGATGCGAGGACACCGGCTGCTTTGTTCTTTGGCAAATGCTACCGGGTATGTGGTCCCTCGAATTGGTAGTCGGTGGCAGTAAGGTGGTGGCCGGCAGCGACGGCAACACCGTCTGGCGCCACACTCCCTGGCTCGGCACTCATGCCGCCAAAGGCCCCCAACGACCCCTCCGTCGCATTATTCAGGTACTTCTACTTACTCACCCTTTAATTAAATCCCCATTAAATTAATCATCCCATCTGTTCTCTACCAAGTTAACAACATACAAATCCGTTTCTTTGTTAGTTTGAGCGTTTTCAAGGATGAGAATGAGAGGCAGTGAGAATGAATAAGAGGGGTGGGGCTGTATTTAGTCATGTGATGGTGTATGGTAAACAAGGTAAAGTAGAGATATTCAAAAATGCTTTACCAAACAAAGGAAGGAAGAGAGTGTGGAAGAAATGAACAATCCCAAGAAATAGCTGACAATGATAGAGAAACTGTCCCCTGCTTTATCGTACACGCCTCTGCTTTTTCAACAGTGAAACACTCGGATTTTTGGGGATGGATGATGGACGGCACGTGATTGATTATCCTGCTGACGTCACTCCTCCCTCTTTCTCCATTCCAGGGTCCCAAAGGGCCCTGAATATTATGAAAAAAAGAAAAAGAAAAAGAAAAAAAGACAAGCTTTTTTGGATTACGAAAAATGATCATAAAATGGGATGCCATTGGATTTGTTTGCAATATATTAAGACGAATGGGGTCACGGAAAGTGCAGCAATCTCGATGAGTAATGAAAATGAAATTGAAATTATTGAAAGGAAAAAAAGGGAAGGGAGACATGAATAATTGAATGTGCAGGGGCTTGACCCAAAGGGAACAGCGAGACTGTTCGAGAAGGCCCAATGCCTGGGAGAGAAGCGGATCGGGGAAGACGAGTGCTTTGTGCTGAAGGTGTCGGCGGAGCGGGAGGCAGTGATGGAGCGGAACGAGGGGCCTGCGGAGGTGATAAGGCACGTGCTGTACGGCTACTTCTGCCAGAAGAGCGGAGTGCTGGTGTACCTGGAGGACTCCCACCTGACCAGGGTTCAGACGGAAGGCGACGCTGTGTACTGGGAAACCACCATCGGAAGCAGCATCGGGGACTACAGGGACGTGGACGGGGTCCTCATCGCTCATCGGGGCAGGTCCATAGCCACTGTCTTCAAGTTTGGGGAAATGTCCACACAATTTAGCAGGACCCGTATGGAAGAGGTTTGGAGTATTGACGACGTGATGTTCAACGTGGCTGGCCTTAGCATCGACTACTTTCTTCCTCCCGCTGATATTTGTGATACCCTTCACTCTCACTCCTCCCATTCTCCATGACTTCACTGTATAAGTACCAAGTACTTCATAACGCTTCCTAATCACTTCACTGTATACACCATCATCCATAACAACTTCTACTTCCCTCGCTCTTACTTTTCAATCATTGTTGTTAATTTCTAAAACGGATATTTGCGACGGTCCGTACAGACTGGACTGGGCCGATTTCTTCCTCGTTTGTGGATGGGCCCATCTAACCAAAGTCTCTAGGCCTGGTGTTGCGGGCCTTCCAATAAATACCCAATATACTAAAACGAATTGAATAGGAAGCCACCCAGCCCATGCATGTTGGACGGACTATTAATATGAATTTAAATGAAACTATTAATATCTCTCAAGAAAAAGAAATATAAAATGAATTGATGAGTAGTCTTTAAATGAAACTATTAATATCTCTTAAGAAAAAGAAATATAAAATGAATTGATGAGTAGTGTAATAAATAAAGTTTGAACAAAACGGAGTGGGCAGCTAGGTCCAAAGGGGAGGGAAAGGGAGGGACAAAAGAAGCTTGTGCAGTACGAAATGTGGTAATGAAACGAGATCATATAATTAAGAAAATAGGGGCATTCCATATGATTGCTCAATTGATTCCATCTGCTTTAAGTCGAAATATTGGAAGGCGAAATTGGAAAAGAAGTGGGCAGAGAGAGCATGGCACATGCATCCTCAGCTTCGGCTTTGGGCCTATTTAGATTAATAAATAGGAACAGAGAAAAGAAAAGAAAAGAAAAGAAAAGATAGAAGCTTCCTCGGTATGCGTTCGCATGGAAGTGCGTTGTATATATTCTTCCTTGGCTTTGGGCTTTATTGCCTTTTACTCTCCTCTCCTCTCTTTTTTTTTTTTTTTTGTTTTCTTGACACAAGGAGCTTTCTTGCCAACTGGCTTCGTTTTTTGCTCTGCAACCAATAAAGTAGGCGGCAGCGCGTACCGTTTCTTTAATTTTGGGCATCCCATGTCATGCATGGATCTAAATCTCACAAATTATAACATTAACCACGCCACCAATTACCCTTCTTCATTGGAGCACACAACCATGAGTCTAATGGAATTTTTGTTTTCCAAATCCATCACATCCATATCCTAATTGTATTCACCCTTTAATTTTGTCTCCAATCATACCCCTAACTAACTTTCATTCAAAAAAGGAAAAAAAGAGACAAAGAACCAAAGCAATAATATATGCATCGCCTAGACCATCCCTAACCTACCTTCTCCGCTTTAACATACACCCATCACAAAAGAGTAACACTTAACTTGTACCAAAAAAGAAATGTTTAAAATAAACTTGTCACATGGCATCATGTGGCTGATTAATGAAATCAAACTGAATAGAATTGATTAACCACTCCTTCATAACTTGGTTGATATCACATTTATAAACCTAAGATATCATCCTTCATACAATAATGTCAGTAACCAGTAATTGATTCAACCAAAAAAACAAAAAAACAAAAACAGTAGAATTAATTTAGGGTTGGTCAAAAGGGGTTTGCATGCACATATATGCATGCCATGGAAGGCTTTAACTGTGTGTCGGATCTTTACTGGTAGTTCGGTGGGCGGCAGCGTCCATCATAATGCAAGTCAACCCCTTGATGTTGAAATTACGCCAAATTAATTAAAATCATCCAGTCACTCAAAATAAGCCACGTAACTGACGACTGTAAGAAAAAAAAAAATAAATAAATAAAAAACTAGAAGAGATTAATGAAATTAACCGAAGGGTGAATTTGTGGTGAGAGGAGCGGTGGTAAGAGGGTGGTTGGCTCTACCCACGGCCAGGGCTGCCCTTCGGGGGGATGGCCTCTGAAGCTTTAGGGACGCATTATTATTATTGTTATTATTATTATTATTATTGTTGTTGTTCTTGTGATCCCCCCCTATGCCTTCATCTGCCACCACTGACTTTGCATCATACATTTCCTCCAATTGATCTCTTTCCACCAGCGTCCCATCCATGCCTTTGAAATCATCTTCTTGCTCCACCACGCACGACGACGGCGGCGCCATCCCTATATCTTGCAGCCGGAGATCATCCGGCCAGTCCAACGCACCTTTTCCCGAGCTGCCACCGTAGTTCGTTGTCGGCGTTGGCGGTCTCGGCTTCTTCTTTCCCAAGCACAGTAAGCTGTCGTTGTGAGGCATGAATCCATCAAGATCAAGCTGGTCGCCTCCATAGAGGTTCAGGTCTTGGAAAGAAGGGAAGCCGAGAGGGGAGCCAAAATCTTTGATCCCTCCAGCCATGTCGCCAATGCCACCGCCACCTCCGCCTTGCTGATTATTATTATTAGGGATGCCCCCCATGGCCTTGTAGCCGCCGGAAACTGCCATGTTCTCACCCGCAAGGGTTTGACAAGCCTTTTCTAATATATTCTGCATATACTTCCCTTGTGCCTCGATCCGCAACTGCAGGTGTCTTTGCACCTGCATGTCACGTGTTTATATTCATTAATTTTCCATTATAAAACTCTATTGTCAAAAAATATTTAGAGTGACACAATTTTTTTACCTCAAGTTGTTCATGCAATCTTCTCTGGACCTCCATTTGCATCCTAATCGCATCAACCATGTGTGAGTTACCACTACAAATATCATCACTATCTTTTATTTTTTGAAATAGAAACCAAAAAGATTAAATCACCCATCAGCCAAAACCCTATCAAGTTGATTGGTTAGTTGTGCTAAATTCTCTTTTGGGCTTTAAAATTTTTAAATAATGAATACATCGTGATTGGTACGAGGTATTTTTGGGAAGCTCAAAAGCAAAGAAATAAGAGCGGACAATATCATATCATTGTAGAGATATGTGATTTTTAATATAACCCATAAAAGAATATGATATCGTTACGTGTATATACGTACTCATTCATGGTGCGGTTGATGATGTTGGATGAAGAAGCAGTGTTTCGATGAAATTCTAATCCGGAAGCTGAGTTGAAGAAGGAAATAGTCAATTTTGATGAACACATGTGCACATCATGTGAGGTGTGAAAGCAAAGAAATAGAGAGAGAGAGAGAGAGACAGAAAAAAGTCACCTCTCATACCATCCTTGATTGAATGATCATTGAATTCCTTGTGAGGCTGCTTTCCCAGTCTAAATTTCTAAGTAGGTTAAAAATGAAAAGCAATATGGTTATAAACAAGGGAAAAAGTGGCATAGATATGGATATGGATATAGATGTGGGTTATATATACCTGGAGATGGCTCTTGAGGTGGTAAAGAGTAAGACCCTTGACACCCATAACTCGCATGATGGTCTTGGGGGTGGCCTCTGAAAATAGAGGAAATGAAAGGTTGTTATAGAGAAGAAGAGAAGAAGGGAAGAAGAGAAGAAAAGGGTTAAATTGGTAATACATACTATCAGGGCCGCCGAGCTGGGTGACAGCATCCACAAAGCGCTCGTGAAGCTCGACAGTCCAGCGGAGGCGGGGCTTGGGGTCGGTGGTGAGGACGAGGCCGGAGTCGCCTTGAACGCACATCCCTGATCTCTCGTGGGAATTCATACTCGAAGCTTTCTTATTAGGATGGAACATTCTTTGTCTGTCTGTCTGTCTGTCTCACCCAGCTGCTGCTGCTGCTGCTCCTCCTCCTTCCCAATGGAATAAGAACAAATCCCACCCCAAATTAATAGCTACCCAATTCAACTCACTTTGGGGCCAGCTTTTGTTCCTCAACTCAAAAGCACCGGCTTAGGGAACAACCTAACCCTCCCTCTAAAGAAATCTTCTAATCTCTACAAATAAATAATATTATGTAAAGAATGTTTATTCTATTATCCTCCTCCCTCCTCCTCTACTCTCCTTTCTATAAAGATACCTTCTTACACCTTTAAATATTAATTTTCATTTTTTTTCTTTCAAAATCTTCATTATGTTTTCCCCGTTCAAAGTCCTATAAACTATTTTAGGCGGGCCCAACTAACTAATAAACACAAATTAATCTAATTCTAAATTATTATATTAACACCCTCTACACCTCCAACTAATTAGGTGGTAATAATAATAATAAATTGCTATTAACATTTCCTAGTACCTCAACTTTTAGCTTAATTATTAGCCTCCCACCAAATAAGATCATCCCACCCCTCCTCATTCGCATGCAAATACCAACACAAAAAGTGTCTCATCATAACATTATATATCTTATACCAAAGACTACGAATTCATTACACATAAAATTGTAAGTAATAAAAAAAAGGGAGAGTGTTTGTGAGGCTTTTTATGACACAAGTGGAGGGACCTTCACATCTTCTAAAGCTCATAGTTTTAGACTCAAAATTTAGGCTCATCTCTTTTGTCCAATTCAAGCTTGTCTTCTATTGTTCCACTTCGCTTCTATCTCCACACAACACACAAACAAACAAAGAAATGGATTTATAAAGTTGATGCCTCTCCATGCACGCCCCCTTCCACTTCTCTTTAAATTGAATTGCTCAAATATATACACATTTTTTGTGTACCCTAATTTCAATGCTGTTCTTGGCATTTCTTGCTCA
The DNA here is from genome assembly GCF_002738365.1 of Cucurbita moschata. Taxonomy (NCBI): domain Eukaryota; kingdom Viridiplantae; phylum Streptophyta; class Magnoliopsida; order Cucurbitales; family Cucurbitaceae; genus Cucurbita; species Cucurbita moschata. The sequence continues at coordinate 95,045 of NW_019268533.1, forward strand.
CTTTAAAGGAAAAAAAAAAAAAAAGAGGAAGCATTTGGATGCCGTTTTTCTATGGAATATCATCTAATGAAGCTAAAAAAAGAAAGCAAATTAAATCCAAATGGGAATAAATGCTTTTCTTCTCTGACAATCAATGAAAGATTCTTTTGACCATCTTGTTAGAAATTACGGATCTCCACAGTGGTATGATATTGTCTACTTTGAGCATAACCTCTCATGACTTTGTTTTAGGATTCCTCAAAATGTCTCACCACCATCTGCATAATATTATTATTTAAATATTGCAATCGGTAGATTTCTTTATTTAATTATAATAAGAAGAAAAATAATGTGTAAATTGATTTTGAAGTTGGAACATTTATTTAGTTATTGAAAGTTGAGGGAGGAAAAATGAATGAAGTTGGGGAAGAATTGAAATGAAAAGAGAGGCAGCGTGAAGGATATGTTTGCTTGAAATTCAAGCATCGATCTTTATACAATTATTCTATTCTTTTGGATGAATATATTCCTTTAAAGATGGAATTGAGGGACCCATCTTTATGCACAGTGTTTGAATACCTTTTTCCATCTAATCTAATCTATAATCTAATAATCTAATATAATATAATCTAAGTTTTCTTCTTCTTCTTCCATAAAATAAAATAAATGAATAAAATCCTACTTCTCTTCTACCGGATGTGCACCATTCACCATAAAGCGTGTGCCAACTGCTGCTGCAATCATCACCCTACATTCCATACTCCATCCACTATATTCGTATAAAAGAATTTAACCGATTAGAGATCCCACGTCAGTCAACTAGGAGAACTATGTATTCTTTGTAAAGGTAAAGGTAGTCCAAAGAGAACAATATCTACTAGCAGTGACTTGAACCGTTACACACTAAACTTTCTTACTTTATTTTTGGTAGCATAAGAAATGATTCCTATCAAAGAAAATGATTATTTGTATATACCATTTTAGTCCTTTTGAGGTAGATGTGTGTAAGCAACCCACAAAAAAAGAAAAAGAAAAGAAGTAATTTGGTGAGAAGTTGTGAGGGACGATCGTATTCTCCTTGATTTGTTGGTTGCTGTGAAGTCCTTCTACCGGGCTAGCATCTCGCTCCTTCATTACCATCAATGGAAATGATAAAGAAGTGCTTGTGTTTTACATTTCACATCTCTTCCTAATAGAATGATATTGTCTACTTTAGACCATAAGCCCTCGTATCTTTATTTTTAGTCCTTCACTCGAATAAAGTACTAGACTTGAGCCTCTTTGCGAATAGTGAGAGCTTACTCTTCATCTCGAGGATCCCAAAATTTCGCACGAGGAGAAATATCTTATTCTTAACCCGTTCCTCCATTGGAACAAGATCTTATTTGAGGGTCGATAGTTTATTAGTCATGCAGTCGTTAGAGGGAAGTCAGGAAAGTGTTTGTGCATATGATATTGTTTGGATAATATCATCTCATCCTGAGGTCATCTTCGCAAGCTTCTCATCCTGACAAAGCCTACGCTCTTAGCATGTCCTCTTGCTCCTCAGCAGTGTGATGACACCAAACTTAGATTCTTATGAGTTGGAGGTTAACATCTTAATTGTTCTATGAACCACAACTTCATAATTCTATATTACATTTAATTTTGGTCTTCATCCTCCTCTTGAAACCTATAAATTTCTTAGTTTTTTTTTTGTATTTATCTAGATTGAGCATGTGTGGTGCGTTCGGTCACGTAGGTTTACCATTCATAAGCTAGTTTAACTTCTTACTCTGTGTTCATGTTGTGATAAGCTTCACCGACACATTCTACGAATGTTTTAAAAGTGAGTCAACGGAGTGGCTGGAATTTTCTGTTCATCATTATCATGTATCATTCATTCCATTTGTTGATTTTGACCTGCTTTCCTTATTAGAGCAGTAATAGGATACAGCCACGCTGGATTCATTCATTCATTTCATTGCTGTGGTGTCACAATCTGTTACGCTTCATTTAATTTCTTTCCCGTCGCGGTTCGAGATAGCAATATGGGCGCTGTGGGTTGCCACTGCCCAACACTTGCGAATCCAGACCTAAACTGCCAAAACAATCTTTCAGAGGTACCTGCTCCCTCGGGCCTGCAACCTACCAAAGCTAGAACAATTCCCACAAACCATGCTTTCCAAATGAAAGCGGTAGTTTTTGTCTCTTGGCTGTTTTTGTGTACTGCCTATTCTGTTCTTTATATGCACTGAATGTGAAAATGCCTCACCAGAGTTTGATGCTGCTTCCGCAATTTCTTTGCATGTCCTAAACAGACCAGTCATGTATCTTTCCCGACCTACCGGCGTTGCCCGTTTTGCTGCCTCCTCCTCCTCCTCCTCCTCAGGTTCGATTTTCCAATTGATTTCCTTTTCTGTAATCATCACACCTTTTCTCGAGTTGCGTTTCTCGTTTTACTCGTAATGCGCCTTTCCTGTTCATGTTTGCATTTTCCATTCTTCGATGTTCTTGATATTTCGGAAACAATTCGACGGTATGGAGTTTCATACATATAAACACGACTTCTCTCCTCTGTTTTTGTGAGGATAGTGGCCGCGCGCTGAATTTGTCATTAGGAGTAACAGAAGTTCATAAACGTAGCTGAATATTTTGTTTTCTGGTGATTGATTTCCGTTTTCTTATGGGATCATCCCTAAATTTTAATCTGCCTTATAACCAATCTCTGCATCAGATTTTTGAATCCTTATTTATTTTCTTTCTATGTTGCTGAAGATGAATTGAAATGCATTTAGTTTTATGTCAACGACAAATTCTTAGGATTCTATCTATGTGGAAGACTTAATTATTTACGTTTCCTGCACTCCCTTCTGATATGTGAAAATTATTGTTCTCAACCAGCTTCCCTATTCCCTGGAGTGGATGTGGACACAACAACTAAAACTGGAGCTTTGGTATGATGCCATTTGTTATCTAATTTTGTTATGTTTCGAACCATAGACATACATCTTACTTTTTACTCTTACAGCACTTTGAAGAAACAAAAGAAAGAATTAAGAAATTGTTCGACAAGGTTGAACTTTCAGTTTCTGCATATGATACTGCATGGGTGGCAATGGTTCCTTCTCCAAACTCTCTCAACCAACCTCTTTTCCCCGAGTGTATAAACTGGGTATTAGATAGTCAACATGCTGATGGCTCATGGGGCCTACTCCACGACGATCAGTTGCTGATGAAGGCCAATCTCTTATCTACATTAGCATGTGTTCTTACTCTTAAGCGATGGAATATTGGGCATGATCATATGAGCAAGGGTATGGTTATTACTCTTCTTGCTGTAGGTCTACTCTATGATGTATTCAGTAATGAAGTTTAAGGCGTTTTCCTTTGTTATGCAGCGCTTGATTTTATCAAGTCTAATATAGCTTCAGCTACTGATGAGAACCAACGTTCTCCTGTGGGATTTGACATTATTTTCCCTGGCATGATTGAGTATGCTAAAGACTTGAATTTGAATCTACCCTTGGCACCGACGAACGTGGATGCCTTGGTTCGAAAGAAAGAGTTGGAGCTTAGAAGGTAATACCCTTCTTCGTTTTCTTTTCTTTTCTTTCTTCTTCATTGGCTCTAGAAGTATGTGTAAGGCAGTTGCTTGTTAAATTGAACCAAGCTAATTAATAAGCTGTGGTAGGGTCAGCTGCCTAATGCTTTGCTTTGTTCTTTTAATTCAGTATTTAAGTTTTGGTTTAAATCCCATTTGCGTTAGCTGGCTAGAGATTTTTGGATTTCAAACACAGAAATGAGAGACCCTGTGGTTGTCCAATTATTACTCCCCATTTCAAAATGGTTGCGGGCTTATAAACATTTTGAAAACTTAGAAATCAAATTAGTTGCTTTTTAATGCTTTTGAATGTTTAGAGACCAAAGTGAAATAAACCTGAAAGTTTATAGTCCAAAATGAGATATAAACCTTTCAATGTTTTGCATTCTTGGAAATATGAGATTTTTTTCCATATAATTTCTTAAAATCTGAGAAGGCTGATCGATGCATCCAAATTTTCACGGACTTCTCATGCTCTACTTAAGTTCTTAGTATAATTTAGCGGGCTTTAAACACAAGCAACAATATTATATCGAATGATTGTAGATTTGTATTGTTTAAATTGGTACTTTGTTGAAAAGGAAAAAAATTTCCTCACTTCTCCTTTTTGTATTTGGCCCTTTGCCCCGTCTGTTCTGAAGCTGCAGAAGCAACTCTGAAGGTGGAAAAGCCTATTTAGCGTATGTTTCAGAAGGAATTGGAAAGTTACAGGACTGGGATATGGTCATGCAATATCAAAGGAAGAATGGATCACTGTTTAATTCTCCATCCACTACGGCAGCGGCTTTTATGCATAGAAATGATGATGGCTGTTTTGATTATCTTCGCTCACTCTTACAAAAGTTTGATGGCTCAGGTTCCTCTGACATCACCTTCTTCTCTTTGCCTCTTCTTAATGTGTCATTCATTTCTCTGTAATTTTCATCATATATATACCGGTGTTTTTCAGTTCCCACAATATATCCTCTTGATATATATGCTCGATTACACATGGTTGATAGCCTTCAAAAATTCGGAATTGCTCGGCATTTCAAAGAGGAGATTAGAAGCGTATTAGATGAAACTTACAGGTAGTATGATATTTTTAACAATCACTCCAAAATGGATTACATGAAGTGTATTATATACTTTGTTGTTGTTTAATTCTAGTCCATTTTGTCTGTGGTTGAGTTCTTTTCTAAATATCAATGGTTCATGGAATTTATTTGCAAGAACAGGTGTTGGATGCAAGGAGAGGAAAATATATTCTTAGATGCTTCAACTTGTGCAATGGCCTTTCGAATGTTACGTGTTGAAGGATATGATGTTTCTTCAGGTGCCTTGTGATTATTGAATTTTTGTGCTGAAATGTTGGATCTTAGGAAAAGTCTAATTTGTGTAATTTGTCTTTAGACCAGTTGACTCAATTTTCAGAAGATCTCTTTCCCAATTGCCTTGGAGGATATTTAAAAGACTTCGGTGCCTCGCTGGAGTTATATAAGGCCTCTCAGATTATCACTCACCCTGATGAATCTGTTCTGGAAAATATAAACTCTTGGACTAGTCGTTTCCTGAAGCATGGATTATCTAGTGATTCAGTTTGGTCTGATAGAACCGATAGTGTCGTTAAACAAGAGGTATTTTTAGCAATGTCAAATAGTACTTTTTTTTTGCCTTTTCCTTTACTCTTCATTAACAAAAACCTTTGTTTCCGTGGTCATCATCAGGCTGTTAATGCTCTTGAGTTCCCCTATAATGCAACTCTAGAACGCCTAATAAGTAAGAGGGCAATGGAAAGTTACAGTGGAGACATTGTGAGGATTTCAAAATCGCCATATGCGTATGTTGCAAATTCTTTTACTTTCTATTCGCTCTTCTTTTTGTTATTTTTCTGTGTGTGTTGGGTGGGGGTCCTTGGGGGAAGTTGGACAGCTCTAATACTGGATTTAATTGTGCCAGCTGCTTAAATTTTGGCCATCAAGATTTTCTGGAACTTGCTGTAGTGGATTTCAATACCCTGCAACGCATTCATCTTAAAGAACTGGAAGAGCTTCAAAGGTAAATTGTTGCTTGCAGTATTGTAGGTTTTTACAAGTATCGAGCTTTGACCGATGGCCATCACTTGGCCCATATACTGTGTTGCAAACACAACTTGGCCATTGACGAATGCATTGTGACTTATTAGAAGTGGACGCCAGTCCTTACATTTGTAGTGCCCAAGAGAATCTCTTGTTTCTAAGTTCATTTCCATTGTGTATGAACAGATGGGTGGTTGAAAACAAATTGGACGAGTTGAAATTTTTCAGACTGCACCTAGGGTACTGCTATTTTGCTGCGGCAGCGACCCTTACTGATCCTGAACTTCATGATGCTCGCATAGCATGGGCACAAAATGGTGTGCTCACAACCGTGGTTGATGATTTCTATGATGGTGGAGGATCTGAAGAGGAATTGGATAACCTTATAGAATTGGTGGAAAAGTAGTTTCCTTTTACTAACCAACTCTTGTTTACTAACTCTCCCTTTTTGCATTATTTAAATCTGAACTCTTAATAATCCATAGGTGGGATCCTGATGGGGAAGTGGGTTACTGTTCCAAGAACGTTGAGATTGTATTTCTTGCACTTCACAGCACAGTTTGTGAAATAGGAAGAAGAGCTTTAGTATGGCAAGGACGCAGTGTGATGAGGAATGTTATCGATGGTGTAAGATTAATTACTAATAATGTTTGGTATGCGCAATTGTACTGCTGAAAATAAGGAAAAGCTGAACATATAAACTATTATACTTGATTTTACAGTGGTTGGCTCTGCTGAAGGTGATGAGAAGGGAAGCTGAATGGTCGACAAATAAGGTAGTGCCATCAATGGGTGAATATATGGAACAAGCCCATGTATCATTCGCGTTGGGACCTATAATCCTTCCAATGCTCTTCTTTGTTGGACCTAAGCTCTCAGAGGAAATGATTGGAAGCTGTGAATACCAGAAGTTATATAAGCTGATGAGCACTGCTGGTCGCCTTAAGAATGATATTCGATCTTTCGATGTAAGTACTAAAACAAGTTGCTGCATGATGTGTGTGGTGGTGTATTTATACAAAGAGTAGAGTAGAGTAGAGTTGTTTGCTTTTGTTTATAAATAACTTCCGGCAATGTAATGTCGCAGAGAGAATCCAAGGAGGGAAAGCTGAATTCTCTGTCTCTGTGGATGATTGATGGCGGTGGTAATGTCACCAAAGAGGAGGCCATTGAAGCAATTAAAGGGGATTTTGAGAGGGCGATAAGAGAACTGCTGGGGTTAGTTTTGCAGGAGAACACTACAATTCCAAGAGCTTGTAAGGATTTGTTCTGGAAATTGATGTCCATCGTGAATCTATTTTACATGGAAGATGATGGGTACACTTCAAATAGGTTGATGAACACTGTAAAAGCCATGTTTGAACAACCCATGGATCTGGATGCACTTTTGAACAAATGAACGAACAACAAACGAAATAAGTTGTAGTGGGAAGCAGACGCCACCTATTCACTGTCTTCTCTACTTATCAGATGCCTATTGCTTTCTCATCGAGGAAATGGCAAATAAAACATTTTATGGAAACATTTCATTGTTAAATTGAGACACTCTGAATCCAATCTGCATGCTTCTTAGTAAGCATAGATATAATCCACAACTTTCATGCCTATGTGAGAGGCTTACTTAGATTATCAGTTAGTTGCTTGTACTTTAAAAACTCACCTTCTAAAGTTTCATTTTATTGAACATAAACAATATAATAAGACCGAGGACCAGGAAGCACAAAGGCTTCAAGCAAAGCCATTAAAAGATGGGCCCCTTTATTGTAGATAAGTTCTTGCATGTGTCACAATATAAATCTGAAAACCCCAACACCTCACATCACATATAAAAGCTTATGAATTAATACATTGGGCAATGCAAGACCAGCTTGAAAGAGGCGCTGCGGTTACAGAATGGAGGGCAGAATGTGTTGATTTTTCAAAACGATCTCTTTTCATACGACACCAGTCCATGAATGCCACCTTCGACCTGTGCTGCCCCTGAGCGTACCTGCAATACCAACAAAATGAACACGATTTTAAACAGAGTCATGTTCATAACCAACAGAGCATTGAACGGGGATGCGCAGAACGCCTTACCTCTAGCCTTAAAATCTTTGAGCTTAAGAGGTCATGGGCAGATTTGATGGAGGAAGCACCAAGATCTTGGAACCCTTGCTTGACTGCTTGCATAGTGTAGGGTATGAACTTCAAGACTGAACCCTTATCAGCAACTGCTCCAACAACCCCTTGAGCTATCTTAAGGGTTGCAGTGTCCCCCAAGTACCTGGCATCACTACCTTTGGTCATTGCTTCTAAAGAGCCCATCCCACGATACTTCTTCACACGCTGACCATTCTGGGAAGTGACACGATAGAAGTTTTCATCAGTCATTTCTGATTTCACCACTGAATGTCAGTTCTTATAACTTACAGGCGAAAACCTTGTCTTCTGGCAGTTGTAACTCGTAAGAAAATATGCATACATGAATCAATAATAAGTACTATCATGAATCGTTCTACCACTTGAATATACCTCTATGAGGTAACTATCTAGTATTGAAGGGCCATACGACAGACAATTTAAATTTCAAACCACCAATCATTTAAACATAAGCTCCACTTTTATCCATGAAGTTGTCACTTGTTAGTAGTTAGGTAACTAGCCGTAGCCATTTGGCGAGGAAAAGGAGAACTAGCAGAAGAAATACCTTAGTTTCGAAGGCCCCAGGGGCCTCGGTGCTTCCAGCCAAGAAACTTCCCATCATTACCGTGGATGCACCAAGAACTAAAGCCTTAACAATATGCCCAGAGTTTGAAATTCCACCATCAGCGATGACAGGCACGCCACTTTGCGAAGCAACTAATGAGACCTTGTAAACCGCAGTCGCCTGAGAAGAACAGACAGAGGAAAGAGTGCCCTCAGTGTTTAAAACTTTGCTTAACCCTGAGAGCCATTTCGCTTTGCCTCAAGCTTCGAAAAAACACAGATAAGATACTAGGTAAAGGAAGAGGAAAAGGAAAAGGAACAGGGGAAAGGCTTTCATAAAAAACACAGATACCTGTCCTCGTCCAACCGCACAAACCTCCTGCGTGGTACAGATAGATCCAGAACCCATCCCAATCCGCAAGCCGTCGACACCAGCCTGAATCAAATTCTGGGCCTGTGCCATCGTAACCACATTCCCGCCAATCACGTCCAACTCTGGATATGTCCGCTTCACATACTTTATCATATCAATTTGATAACTGGAGTTTCCCTGTGAACTATCTAACACCACTGCGTTTACACCGGCCTGCACCAAAAGCTTCAACCTCTCCTTGTCATGCTCCCTCGTTCCAATCGAAGCCCCTACCAGCCAGGAACCATCCGCCGCAACCGAGCCAACGCCCAGTTTAGGATAACTTTTGATTCTCTCCACTTCTGACTTCGTTACAACATCCACAATTTCATCGTCCTTCAACAGCGGCACAAAGTCCTTCTTCTTCTCCGCCAAGAACGCGTCCACTTGCGCTAAATCATAGTTCCACGGAACTGAAGCCCCCGAATTAACCATATAATCATATATTTTCACATCCTTGTTCGCCTGGGAGGTCCAGTCCGCGTAGGAGACATGGCCCAAGAGCTTCGACTTGGAGGTACCTGACTCAGTAACCAAAACAAAGGGCGAAGAAGCAAAATCCTCCTCCGAGTCAATCCGATCGGATGGGGACTTGAAAACAGGATTAGACAAAATTGGAACACGGCGGGCCTTGGCGGCATGAACCATGGCAGCCTGTTGGGCGGCAGGGGAATTGGAGTGGATGATACCGATGCCACCAAGAGCAGCCATGGCGGAAGCCATGTAGGCTTCGGTGACGGTGTCCATGGGGGAAGAGACGCAGGGGATAGAGAGGGAGATATTGCGGGTGAGTCGGGTAGCGAGCTGGACGGCGTCAGTGGGGAAGTCAATGTAGTGAGGAAGGAAGATGACATCGTCGTAGGTGTAGGAAAATCCCTGATTGAAGAGCTTTTCAGCTGCAAAGCCGTCCTCCATGGCGAATGCACCGAGTTGCAGGCGGCAGATAGAGGAGGAGAAAAGGATGGTAGGCGAATAGGGTTTTGGTTCTTAACCGGTGGGATGAGCTCAACCTAAAGCCAGGAGGGAGACGGAAACAATTGGAGGGAAGCGCCCAAAATAAATCAGATTTTATTTTAGAATTAACGCTTCACGAGGCACCTCCACTGCCGCCAATTAAATACTAATTTTTCTTAGGGACATTTTCGTCCTTACAGTGCTCACGCCAAACTTATATTCCTCCTATTTATTTATACTTGCAACTTTTTTTCAATTACAAATTTGAAACTAAAAATTATCAGAATGATTAATTAAAACTCTAAAATCTAAAATTCTAGGGAAAGAATTAAATTTATTTAATTTTTCTATATATAATTTTTCCATAAAGAATAAAGAAAATTATGTGATAATTTCCTGAGCTATGATTTATTTTTAGATAATAAATGAAACCATTTAATCATTGAGTTTGTTGTTCCTTTGAGTGTTTTTTCAAACGTATTTTTGTCCCTAGTAAAAAAGTGAATAAAAAAGTGAATAAAAAAGTGAATAAAAAAGTGGGAAGGGGAGGGAGAAGATCGTGTTGGTTCATATGGGTTACATATGGCATGATCCATGTCACATGTTAAGTGGCATGCCAAACATTGTTTGATAGACTATTATGGCTAAATCACATTTTTATTCAATACTCAAGAATTATTCTCCAATAATTTGGCATCCGCATCATAGTTAGTGGCCTAAATAAGCCGAGATAGTTAGTGGCCTAAATAAACCGAGATGAGAACTTACACCCCATCTATATTCGATAACTGTGATGTCCCGTATTCGTTGGGGAGGAGAACAAAACATCCGATGTCGAAATCTTTCCCTAGGTGTTGAAGCCATAACGGGAGGCCTAAAATGAAAGTCTAGAGAGGACAATATCTGCTAGGTCCGTTACAATAATTCCGTTGCAAAATGCTTAATAAATATAACATATATCATTAATTAATTTTTTTTATTGAAATAAAAAAGAAAAAATGAAAAGCAAGTAGTCCATCAATTCTCATCTAAAAGAAAAAAAAAACAGGTTTCAAAATGAAGATAATATAAAAAAAAGAAATTAAAACTATGAAACATATATCTATGCATAAATTTATTCCAACCAAATTATTTTTTATAAAAAAAAAAAAAGTGGGGGAAAAAATGGAGAGTGATATTATGTTCTAGATTTCTAGTCTGTACATGTTTCTCACGTGCCTTCAAAAGTGGATAAAACAATTCCATTTCATAGTCATGTCTACGTGTAAACGAAATGGCACCCATCATAACCTGCCGTGTCCCACAAGAAAACAAGCAGATTCAATATATTAATTAAAAGAAATTCCACAACCTATATTATAATTAATAATATATAAAAAATGAGGAGATTAAACTTACTGGGATCCACGGTGACAAGCATGGCGGTACCGCCGAACTCACAGGTGCCGCCGCCGACCTTGGTTCTCTGCCAATAGCTATTGAAGGCGTAGGAAGCGTGGGCGATGAGTGTGTTGGGCAGAAAGCAGGGTCCGTTGGGGAGAATGGTGTCGCAATCCGCCACCGTCCCGCAGGCGTAGTTCATGGCCTCTTGAATGATTGGGTCAGGCACGGAGGGCTTGGCCACGCACCAAAGGGCTATATTGGGTGCGGAGTGGGGAGGGGGCGGCACGCTCGGGGGAGGGTAAATGACGGGTGGCTGGAACACGGGTGGGCTCGGCACGAACACCGTGGGAGAGGGTGGGCTGGGAACGTAGCTTGGAGGGCTGGGCTCGTAATAGTAAGGCGGGGTGAAGCTGGGGGGAGAGCCGTAGGTAGGGGTGGGAGGTGGGAGCAGTGGGGGAAGATAATAGAAGGGCGGCGGCGGCGGCGGCGATGAAATGTAGGTGAAGGGCGAGGAGGGAGGCAGAGGAGTAGCTGGGGGATAGGAGCAGTAAGGGGGCGCGTTGTCCGGCAACGAATCGAATGGCGGGAGAGTAAACGGGGAGCTCACGTAAGGTTGGGAATTGGTCCCACCATCCACGTGGCTCACCTTTTGCCCAATTACATCCAAGTATTTCGCCAGCTGGAGTTTCTTGGACCTTCTGTGCACACTTCTAGCATCTACCACAGAAGAGTTTATTGGGTTAATTTTTGTTTGAACACATTCGCATAAAAATATTTATCTATTTATTTCATCAATGGATTTTCTAAGTTGTTGAATAAATAGCTAAAATGGAAAAATACTTGTGTGCTAAGCAAAAAGTGAGGGCCAGGGGCACCCAGGTAAAGTGCAATTACTTAGTGGATGTGTAGGCCGTGGGCACGATGGGGACTTGTAAAATGGATGGCAAAAGAAGTGTAGGTGAGGAAGCAAGGAGGAGAGGGAAGAAGAGCTTACCACAGGGAGTGAAGAAATGAGTGGTAGAAGTGGATAGGAGGAGGAGGAGGAGGAGGAGGAGGAGGAGGCGGCGGAGTCCGGCGAAATCCATCCTTAACCAACAGAAGAAGAGAAGAGAGGAAAGCAAAGCAAAGCAAGGGGCTGTGCATGAGAAATAATAGGGGGTGTAAGTAAATAAAGCGAGAGGGGAGTGCATAAAAGGCGTACAAGTGGCAGAAAAAGAGGGATTCTTTGGGGTGTTTTTTAGTTGCGAGGAACAGGCACTTTGCTTAGTTATGTGTACAAGTGAACAAGTTAGACTAGGGATGGAAGTTTTGTGTTCTTTTTTTCTCTTCTTTTTTCTTATAAGTTTATACCCAAGTTTGTGTGTCCCGGAAATATATTTGCTTCTTGAAATTTGGCATATATGCTTGCTTCACCAATGGAGCAAAAGGGTACCTCGCTGTGTGTGTCTCTGTGTGTGTTTCTTGCTTCATCTCTACTCCACCCTTTCCTTCTACTCTCTCTCTCTCTCTCTCAAGTTCTGCAGCGTAATGCAAAATGTGTAATGAACACAAAAAGACGACTGTTTCATAATGTCGTGGATGTGGATTCCCTCTTGTCCGAGACTCTAACTATGATTTGTAATTTTGGCATTCTCTTGCATCTCTTCGTATGAACTGTTTCTGAAAGTAAAGATTATCTTCACAAAACGACACCGGTTCTTTTAATATGTTTTGTACTAATTCACTTGTTTTCTAATAAAAAAACAAAAATGTAGTTTTTTTTTTTTTTTTTTTT
>NW_019268533.1:108570-175983 GCF_002738365.1 Cucurbita moschata
TTTTTTTTTTTTTTTTTTTTAGCATAAGTACTCATTCATATACTTATTTAGACCACTAGCCCTATCCATGAAGGTTAGACCCATTTTGGTATCACTAAGCTTAGGATGCGTTTTGGCATTTACTTGGTTATGTTTTTTCACCTACTTGTAAGGGCATTAATATTTCGTCGGTTACACCTATAGAATAGTTTTGTAGATAGGCAGATCCAAAAGCTATTGAGTGTCGTAGTCGTTTTTTCAACTGCAAGACATTGTGATCTTGACACGCTCACGATAAGTCTTAATGGGGATTCGAGCTATGCCACATGCCAAAACTCATATTGAAATCTCGATTTTAGAAGTTATGGCCCGGGACCTAGCCGGCCCTCTTTGAGCTTGTCTTTGACACTCCTATCCCATTGTTCTCTTAAACCTTGCCTATGCCTCAACTTAGTTTCAATTCACACTCTTGATGTGTTGGATGTTGCACTATCCTCCTTGGTCCAATCATGACAATTCTCAATCTTGGCTGAATGAACGCCCTTTGCCTCTCTTGACATGTGGGAGTCACATCCTACTTTCTCTTAGTGAGGTTATGACACTTTCTTTTTCTTAGTGAGGTTGTGACACTCTCCTCCCTTCAATCCAATTATCGCCCCTAATGACTTTCTTGAGTCATGACGCCAAACATGTGTCTTTTAAGAACATGAATGAGCCTAATTTTAAAGTGATTAGTGACTTTTGTCAAATTAAAAATCACTGGAAAACATAATTTTTATCATTTAAAAAGAATTTTGATTATATAAAAATGCGTGAAATAAAACATTAAATTGATTGATTCAAGAGTGGCTAGCTACTAAAGGGGAGCGGGTAGTGTCGCTCTTTGTTGACGGTTAATGCCCCACATGTGGTTTTTGATAGGAAAAAAAATGGTGAGAAATTTGGATCAAGCCCATTTGGCCAATACAGACATGCAAGCAGCCCCGAGAAGCAAAGAGATATTAGCTCCTAACTGAAGCCCCAAATTGTTTTGCAGCCTCGGGTTCATGAAATCTGCAGCAAGAAGGTCCACGAGCGCCATGTATATCAATATCCCCGCCGATGCCGAGTTCATGCTTCCCTCCACGATCAGACCCCTCCGGCTGTCGTCTCTGTAAACTCCCGTGATACCGATTCCCACTGCAATTCCCACCGGCGCTGTCACTGAGAAAAATGTCGCCATTGCTGCCGCTGATCGCCACCTAAATTGTGCCTGCGCCCCAAATGTATAGTCATGTAAGATCCTGTGTCGGTTTTGGAGAAGAACCAAATACCCTTTATAAAGGTGTGGAAACCTCTCCTTATCCGAAGCGTTTTAAAAACTTTGAGGGTAAGCCCGAACGGAGAGCTCAAGGTGGGCCTCGACTGTTACAAATAGCCCCGAAGGAGGAAATGAGGCGGTGTGCCAATAAAAACATTGGCCCCAAAAGGGTAGATTTGATGGGGTCCTATATCGATTGAAGAAAGGAACAAGTATTAGCGAGATGCTGGGCTTCGGGACGTAGACACAAGGCGGTGTACCAGTAAGGACGTTGGACCCCTGATAGGGCTCACATATTGATTGGAGAAAGGATTGAGCATCAGCATCTCGAAGGGGTAGACACATCATCGGTTGGAAAGAGAACAAAAACAAAACACCTTTTATAAGGGTGTAGAAAACTTCTCCCTAATATGTTTTAAAAATGTTGAGGGAAGCCTAAAAAGAGGATAGCAGTGACCGTTACAAAGTCAGAACTTGGTTCCAATGAGATGTAGTTGGAATTTACCTGGGATATGCAGCCACCGAGGCCCATGCCCTCAAAAAACTGGTGGAAAGACAGAGCTACCAGCAGCGGCTTAATGGTAGCAGGGCTCTGGGAGGTACCAAGAGATATACCAATTATTACTGAATGAATCACAATTCCCAATTCCAACACCTGAGAATCCGTCCAAAGCTCAACAGATTGAATATATATATATATATATTTTAAATACACGCCGCCCCTGTATTTATACATACCTGAGATATAATCCGGTACCGGATTAACTCTGTGAGACTCAAATCTTCTGCGGGTACGGCGGCGGCGGCGGAGCCGTGAGCGTGGCCATGTGTGGCGTGGGTGTGAACATGCACGTGACCGGCATGCTCCTCGGCTGTTTCCTGGTCTGCAAGTAACTGCTTGGGTTTACTGAAGTGGCGTCTGTGGTAAAAGGTGGTTGCAAATGTGTCGACCATCAAGGTGCCGATGGAGGAGGCCATTGCAATGAACCCGGCGACAGGGAAGTGGGCCCAAGGATTTTGTCCGATGCATGGGGAGGTTAAGTCTTGGAAGGCGTCGGGGAGTATGTGGACGAACCCAGTGCCTAAAATGACCCCTGCAGCAAAGGCCTTGATCATGAAAAAAATGTCCTTTTCAGGCCTCAGAGACGGAATCCTCTTGCCCACCAAAGGAAGGCTCACCCCTGCAGCTCCGGCCGCCAACACCGAAGCAATCGACCCCAGCTTGTACTTGATCGCTTCCTGTGCGGCGTTGTGCTCGGCGGCGGCATCGGAGTCACACGTGCATGACTCCCGCCCGCCGGAGACAAGAGCAGGGAGACAGAGGGAAACAAAAAGAAGAGAGAATTTGAACATTTTGTTGGAATTTTTTTTACTGCGGATGGTGGGGTGGAGGAGAAGATGAATTAATAGTGGAGGGTGAGGAGGAAAAAAGGAAAAAGAATGGGCAAGGTCTTTGGTTCCTTTTAAAATTCACTGGCTGGCTCACAACGAGAGTCGAGAGGCATCCATTCCAATCATAGAAAACAAGAATTTCTCCATGTGAATATAATATTTTATAAAGGAAAAAAAAAAAAAAGAAAAAAAAAGAGGAGATTTTAATTTATTTTTTTTTTAAAATAAATGTTTATTAAATGAAGAACCCATAGATTTTGATGCTTAGGACATAATATGCTGTTTTGTCTTTTATAAAATTTTTCTAAGAATTATGGGCAGCTTAGTGAGGAAGTATTTTGGCATAATGCTTGGGCTGTGGCTCACAGCAAAAGTTGATCATTCCCTAATAATTCCTATAATAGCGTTTGCAATAAACAAAACTACTACTGCCCACCAAATATACTTTTTACTATATTAATTATATATTATTTTATATTTTTTTTAAGACCGAGACTATTATACAAGCATGGCCTATTAGCTCAGTTGGTTAGAGCGTCGTGCTAATAACGCGAAGGTCGCAGGTTCGAAACCTGCATGGGCCATTTTGTTTAAACAATTTATTTCTAGTTTTGTCAGGGGTAGAACCGTAAACTTACTTTAAATTTGAAAACCTTTACGTTGGTGTTTACCCGCTCCCGCTGCCAGCAAAAGAGGGTGCCGTCTGTCTCTTCGTGTTATATTTGAAGAACACAAAGCTTTGAACAGACAACCGCGGATATTTGTTTAGATGAACGTCCAAGTGTTTCTCGTCTATTAAGGTTCTCTCAAACTCATCTTCTATCTATTGAATGTAGTTCCCCTTTGCTTTAAGTCTAGATTCTGTCCTTACTTTGTTGTATGTTACTGAAGAAGAATTAGGGTTTAGGAGGAAATGAAGCTTGGCCAAGGTTGCAAGTATTTGCTTGGATCCCGACCATTTTTTACTTTATTTTTTTTATGCTGCATTTTCCCCTGGGGTTCGTGAATTTGAGTCTGTGGACTGATTTTGAGCAGGGAACTAAATCTTCTTCTTGATCAGGGATCAGAATTTGGAAATTAAGATCAGTCAGAAATGGTGGCTACCAAGGTATATCAAATGCCACTAGGTCTTTTATTTCTCGAATAGATCATACTCCTCTCCTTGATTACACTTAAACGATACTGTTGCTCGAAATTAGGCTAAAGTCTGTCTGGATGCGGGTCTACCCACTGAGGATAATCGCACCCGCAGGAGTGGTAAGATAAACTTAATCTATACTTTAGCATTTCAAATCTTCTCCAACGCTATGTAGTAGATGATTAATAACTGACTTCTTCACCCCCCTCGGTACAAGCAGCAATGGGAGGTTTTAAGGTTTATACGGAGAAAGATAAGATTAAAGCTGATTCCAGTTGCAAGTAAGTGTTACTAATGTTCCTTTAATATTTTTCTCTCCACACGATGTATTTCTACTTTACTTCTCTTCTGTTCCCATTGATGGTATTGAAATGCTTGGAAATTTTTTGGTTAAGCCACATTTTAGGTTGTACGTATCGTAAATATAAGCATTCCTTTTATTGGAAAAGAAACCCCTGACTAGTTAATTGTTCGATATTTTCCGTGTTGTAGGAAGCCTGTAACAATGAAAAAGGAGCCTTCAACAGATTGTGTGAATCAACCAAAGGTAATTCAACCTTCTTCTCAAAGCTTGTGGGTCAAAATTCTAACCGTAGGAAGACAACATAAAGTCTCGTTGGAAAATTGGTCACATATTAACTTTTACATTTGAGGTTCTTCTAATTTAAGGGAGGCCTGCAGCGCTCAGAGAAGAATACAGAGAAAATTGAAGTTTCTGGTAAGAAATAGAGATGGTGTTTTAAAATAGAAAATTTAGATAATGTTGTGAGTTTATTTCAATTGAAATTCTACACTGTTTCTTCAGGGGCCAAAATCACAAGAAGAAGAGCGTTGGCAGATGTGAGTAACGTCCGAGCCAACTCTTCTAGGAAAACAATTCAAGATGGCTCCAAGCATAAGTGAGTCATGTGCATCACCTCTCTCTCACGCTCTCTCGGTCTGTGATGAGAGGCAGAAGAAATTTGTTTGTTAAAAAAGAAAAACTTTTCCGATCCTTTTTTTGGTATACAATTTGACTTCTAGGATTTAGGAAATTACACGCTGTTTGTAAGGTGCAATATACAAGTTTTCTCCTTGGCCTTTACTTTTTAAGTCTTTACCTTCTTAGACATTAAGCCGACGCAAATGGTCTTTGTCACTTGTTTCTGTAGGATTTCAACTGGGACTAGAGCTAGCACTGCTGGCGTCAATGTCTCATTTAGGAAACCATTGGTATGTAAACTTTTGCTAGATTTAGTTGTGTAAATAATGTGTCTTTCTCTCATCACAAGTCTTTAAAGTACGACGCCCTTTTTATATCACCAACAAAATTTGTTCAGTTTGCTTTTGTTGTTCTTGAACAGGGAAAAACGAAGAATACAGGAGAAGCTGTGGGTGAATTGCATGCTTCAGAAAAAGGTTTCTCTATATAAAAAAAAAAAATGTTCTGTAGTTTCTATAATCTATCATGTAGTATTGACCTGCTTTACTCTTTAGGGCGTGTTAATGATTCAAATGGTTGTTCCGTCTATGAAAGAAACAAAACAGACGGTCCCTGCTGTGCCAATACTGTAAATACCAGGTTTTTAAATATTATTTTCCACTCTAACAATGATAAAAATGTTTAAAGTTACACGGTTTATAATTTTGTTCTTCCAATAGGCATTTATGACATGCCTTTTCGTGTGCATATTTGTAGATTTAGACCTTTTAATAAATTTTATGTTGAACTCTTGTTTATTTCTCAGGAGAATTAAAAAGATCTCTTTTTCGCAAACAAGGTTCAATGCTTAACAAATGCCTTTCCCCTCTTTGTTGTAATCAAGATGACGTACAACTGAATCATATAGGTTGTTTGTCTCTTGTTTTGAAGGATATCTTTACCGGTGCTAAGGAGGATGAACCAAGCAAATGCTTCGAACCCAAAGGTTTTGGATCACTAGATTACGATATATTTTACATTTCTTTGGGATATGATGATATGACCCAAATATTTATTTTATGTAGAATGGAATCAATTTACCTGTTATTTTTAATGGCGTGTATTTCTAATAAGTGTGTATTTTCTACTTTCAGGAAGTTACTGAGAAGCCTGAAAAGACCAATAGATCTCAAGCATGTTTGAGTATGAATTTAGATTTTTGTTTTGTTTTTTTTTTTTTTTTGCTTCAGATGACAGACTAGATCTGGATAGGACTAAACCCTTTCTTCTCCATTTTTAGCTAAATCTGGCAAGAATGCAGTAGCCCAGGCAAAAAATATCAGAAGTCGGCTATGGAATAACCGAGTGAGCGATGGCTTCATCATAATGTTAGCACTTGTAAAACTCAATGATTCAAAACAGTTTGTTTAAATGCGTTGTAGTAGTTTCCTTTTTCATTGGTTTGATGAAACATCTTCTCATCACAATGCTAACAAGCAAATTCTTTTTGTTTTAAAGAATGTTTTTTAGCCATCTTTGCTTTTGCTGATGGAATGTTAAGCAAGTAGGAAAATCTATTTGGAACTTCTGACTGTGGTAAAGGAATTTCAGGGGTCAAGCCAAGGTGGACACAAATACACTGTCCAAAAAGTCTAGTAAGGTACTTGCTTATCATTTGCAGCAATATGTTTTCTATGCAACGTGTCTATAGATACTTAATTCTGTTCACTGCTGCATAAGAACCTTTTTTCCCTTCACCAATTTCATTGATGTTAATAGTATGTGTTCTTGTTCCATTGCATCACATTTTTAGAGGGTATATTATGAAGCTTTTTTACAATGTCACCTTCCAGCCCATTGCAAGGATCATGAAGAAGGCTTCTGGTACTCAAGAGGCATCAAAAGCCAAATATGCATCAGTTGCAATCAAATCAATTTCTAGTACTGCATCATCATCCAAGATTGTGGAACCCTCAGCATCTCTTTGTGAGGATATAACCAATATGTCCATTCAAGGGAGTGATGCATCTGAACCTACTTGTAATCCAAGTACAAGCACGGATTTGATTGTCAGGAAAAAAGTTGGTCGTAGGAGATCGTATACATCCTTGTTGGTCGCTGGAGCAAAGGTGATATTAGCATTGATAGCATACCACCACACTTATGGCTTCTTTTGAGCTTATATCGTTGCCACTATTTTGCAGTTGCTGGATAAATGTGCTGTAGCTACGGAGATGGCTAACCTACCGAGTATTGACAATGACCACAACCAAATGGAGGTTGCTGAATACGTTGAGGAGATATATCGTTATTATTGGGTTACAGAGGTGATGTTTGTTATTCTTTCTAAAAAGAGTTGACAGTTTTTAACATCCATTATCCTTTTATTTTATTTTGTGCTTTTCGTGGCCATATTGAAGTGTCCTAGAGTAGGCTTTCTGTGGTTTTCAATCTGAATTTGTCAGCTGCTTATTCAATTATTTATTTTGCAAAGTTTATTTATTTATGTTTATTAACTTCTTGACGCCTATTTCTGTGATATATCTTCGACTTAGAACTGCCAATTTTGTATTAAACAAACTCAATTTGTTTCTGATTTCAGGCACAAAGCTCATCTCTTTCAAATTACTTATCAGTACAAAAAGAAATTAACCCCCATATGCGAGGCGTTTTGATCAACTGGTTGATTGAAGTACCTATCTATTTTCAAGTTTTGCCGCTTTTCTTTATTTTTCTTCCTTCGTTACCTATCCGGCTCTCTCTCTCTCTCTCTCTCTCTCACACACACACACACACACACATGTTGTGCTATGAGCTATATCTATGTTTTTTGGTCGTAGGTACACTTCAAATTTGACTTGATGCCTGAAACAGTATTTCTCACTGTTACATTGTTTGATCGGTATCTCTCCCAAGTCATAATCAAGAAGAATGAAATGCAGTTGGTTGGTCTTACTGCATTGTTATTGGCATCGAAATATGAAGATTTTTGGCATCCTAGGGTAAATATTATAATATTTTAATTTTATCTATTTTGACATTATGCTTGATCGATGAAAGTTAGGCTGATCAGACATTGTGGTGTCCGTTGGCAACAGGTTAAAGATCTAATTAGCATTTCAGCTGAGTCCTACTCAAGAGAGCAAGTGCTACAAATGGTATGGTTGGATATTTATTCTCAACAGTTTGAACTGTCTTTCTTCAAAGTATATTCGACTTTTTAAGTGGCTGGTTGAGGATGCAGGAAAAATATTATCCTTCAATCATTTTCAACTGTAACCATGGTCGCTCAATCAGGAAAAGTGTTGGCTTTTGTAATTTTTTGTGACGTATTATGCCTTGCTATGAGATCCTCTGATATCTGATTAAACTGACTAAAATCCAGCTAAAATTATATCACTTGAATTAATGGATACCAATTAACCGAACAGACTAAACTGCCTTGGTTCAACCGGTTTGATCAGTTATCCTTGTGCAACTGCACGTTGTTTTGAATTTGGCAGGAGTGGAGGAGTTGCTGTCATAGAGAGTATTAGTATTTTACTACAAATACTGTATTTGTATTTCTTAGTACATGTTTGAGAGTGATTTTGAAATGGTTAAAATTACTTTTCTCATGTCCAAAATCACCTCCTAAATTTTCATTTTGGTATGAAATTTATTTTTATTAGATCACTTATAAATCATTCATTTTCACTAAATCACCAGCCGGGTAGAGGAAGTTTGAAAGTTTCTGTTTCCTCAAGTATGGCAAGTTTGAAACTCCTTTTTGTATGTTTTGATCTCCCTCCAGGAAGCACTTATTCTTAAGAAGTTGAAGTTTCGCTTGAACATGCCTACTCCATATGTTTTTATGTTAAGATTTCTCAAGGCTGCTCAGTCTAATACTCAGGTTTGGAAGCCTCTAGAGACTATCGTGATATAGTTTACTTGAAGAAATTCTAATAGTTGTGTGCTGCTTTGAATTCTGCTGCAGCTTGAACACTTGTCATTTTACTTGATTGAGCTGGCCTTGGTTGAATACGAAGCTCTTAGTTTCAAGCCGTCGTTGCTATGTGCATCGGCCCTATATGTTGCACGGTGTACGTTGCAAATAAGTCCATGCTGGACCGCACTACTAAACAAACATACACGCTACGAAGCGTCCCAAATAAGGTAGCTCCTAACACATATAGCAGCTCGTAATATAACACCTTCGCATGCATATACTAAATCTTTTTATTGTTTTATAGAGAATGTGCTGAGAAAATCTTGAAATTTCACCAATCTGCTCATTTGGGACAGCTGAAAGTCACGTATGAGAAGTACATGAAACCTGGTTTTAGCCGTATTGCGACTCTAAAGCCATTGGACAAGCTTCCTCTTTGAATTTTCTTCACCTTATTTTCATCCTGTAAATTGATTCATATGATGTTACTTGGTAAACTTTCCCTCGTCATTCTATCCTTTTTTCTTTCATCTAAACTTTTTCTGACCTCCTTACAGGAAGCAAACTTGTGGGTGTCGATCTTGTAATAGAAAGGTCATGACCATGGCTTACTATAGTGTGATGAAGACTTTGGCTGCGTGGAACCTCTGTTCTCTGACTTAGTGTTTATTGCATTTGAATGGCGTTCACCATTCGTTTACAGTTGGTTGTCTTGAGACAAATCACATTACTTCTTGGTATTAGGTTGTTTTGCATTAGAACAAAACCTCCCTCGAGTTCATTTACTGGAACTAGTGACACCCAACTGTGATACTTGAGTTTTCAGGACTGTTTTTTTTATGTCTTACGCTCATATCTAATTTCAAATGAAAGCGACTCCACGTCGTTCTTCTTTAATCACTGACTAATGTTTAATTATTTTCATAAGTTCGTTTAATCAATCTATTAAATATAGATAGAACCCAAAATAATTTTCAATCTATTAAATACAGATAACCCAAAATAATTTTCTTTAGAATTTATATTTACTTTTATTACATATGGGTAAAATCTTTTACTCTTAATTTTTTATCTAGTAATAATTTATTAGGAGAATAATTAATAAGTTGTTTATTTGACGGTTTGTACTGGTAAAAAAATACCATAAAATTTTAATTATGGGAATAATTCCCACCAATCGAGACTGGCTTTGATAGGCGATAAGTGACCAATTGTTCTTGAAGTGAGCTAGCTCACGACGGTCAATTCGCGATTTCATCCGGCTAGGGCGGGTACTTAAAGACGTTGTTCATTTCGTTTTTTGTAAATATTATATTCCATTAATTCATTGGTTCATTCATATTGTTCATACTAAGAACATGTTCACCATCGATTTAACCCTTCGTTCTATAGCAAATCTTTGATTTCATTCTCCGTACTCAATGATTCTGATTAGGGTTCCATTCTACACATTCGATGGTTCAAAAAAGAAAATGAAGAACAGCCATCCGTTCAGAAAAATTGAAAGAAGAGAAGACGAAGCCTATTCTACTTAAAAGGCTTTCCTTCTGGGAATGAAAAAATGTCAAAAATTTAAAAGAAAAGAATAATGGATAGTCAAAATGTAGGAGCACCTAAATGCACAAGCCTTAGGAAGATAAGACAAGTGCCAGAATCTCGGCCCCAAATCCTTATCGGCAACGTACAGCACTGACGACGCTACAGAAAAGAGCGAATCAGAGACTCTAATTTGTTGCCTTTCGCATTCTATGAAGTACGAGAAGATAAGATCGGAAATTGAAAGCCTCAAATTTGAAAAGAGGCTCAGAAACATTCATGTTGACATCAACAAGCTCGCCCCAGAAACAGGACACCGCTTTCATAGTTTGATGGTATATGAATTCGTCGTCACTGCCACACAACTAGATGGAACAAATGGACTGAAAAAGAGAAGAACTGAATCAAAAAATTAAAAGAAAAACGCAACTCGCACAAAGAGGAACCCTAATCCAGAAAGTATGGCGGAAAGGGGATCCTTCGGGGCGTTTAAATAGCACTTGGGCGAAGGGACCTAAAAGAAAAGTAAAACCCTAATCCGGCAAGTATAACAAAATTGCCCCCCGCCCCTCCATTCTTTGAAAATTAATCTACGGAAATTTCAAATGGGCCCCTTTATTAAGACAAGTTGCCGGATTTAACCCTAATGAGCATTTTAATATTATTATCATCATAGGAAAACAAATAATTAATTATGAAAATAAGAAATTAAAAAATTTGTAAAATAAATAATGTGAAGTAATTAATAAAAATAATGATGAAACCGGGAGGAAAATTTTCTCTTAATTTAAAAAAGAATAACACAAAAAAGAACCGAAAACTGCACTGTCTTCTTGCAGAAGGAGAGAGCGAGAGAGAGAGAGAGAGAGAGAGAGAGAGATCGAGCTTCCAGGAACAACCCTAGAATTCTCTCTCATCGTCATCCGTAATCGGAGAAGCCATCCTCGGCCTTCAGGCTACCCTCCGATTCCCATTTCTCCGTGCTAGGCTTGTATCCACGACCTCCGAAATGGTTAGTGTTCTCGTCGGTTATTGTTAATTCAATTATTATATCTCTCCCCTCACCCCTTCACATCGTGCAAGGTTATTGTTGTTTAATTATTTTCCAGTTATTGGTCCTGTGGCTAGGATCTATGTTAACTACATTGTTTTCTCCATCTTATTTGCTAACCAGAACGCTCTGCCCTCTATCTTTGTGTGATACTCACTGCACCAGGGAATTCTGTTCAAGTATCGATTCCTTGGTTGCATGAATTTCAGATTGAGATTTTATCTTCTGGTTACGATTGTGGTTTGGTTTATGGAGTAACCATCTTCTATACTATTTAAGTGGATGCTACATGATCAACTTTTTTTGTTGACATGCTCAGTCGTCTGTGTGGACTTTTATGTGTACACCAATAGACCCAATACATGTAAACATCATCATATAATCTAACTTTTATTGTATTTGTTCTTAACAGCATAAATTAAGCAGAGGACACCGAGATAAAGTCCACCAGTTTATGGCTATAACTGGTACAAGGTACGTTAATGAGCTATTTTAACTTTCTTTTAAGTTGATTACTAAAATTTATGGAATCAAGATCCTGTTTGTGTGCGGTTGCTTCACTTTGTCTAAGGGAAGACTAACCTTATGTACGTGAAGAGGATAATCTAAGAAATCAGTCATATCTCATAACACGGACTGGCATGGACTTAAGTATAATGTATAAACTGTAGATGTAGACGTGGTTTCTTGCCTAAATTATTTATTTTCATCTTCTGCCGAAGAAGCAAAATTCACTTTAATTTTCATGGTATTTGAATTATCTCTCATGTTTTGACCACCAAACATTGCAAGGCTTAGTTGACACCCCCTCTGATCAAATGCTTTTAACATTATTAACGGGAGGGATTGGCTGTCATAGTTAATAAAGACAGTTATGAAGGTATTGGAAACGAGATAGAAAGTTTAATAAGTCAACACACCTATTTTCTGATGTAGCTCTAGGGTCGGTGAAGCCTCCGTGAGTATTGGTGGAGTTGGGCTGTGAACATAATGTGAGGAGTAGAGTCTTTGATATCCGGTCATTAGGGGGAAAAATCTAATAGTTGTACTGTACCCATTAAGATAGTATACACGACATAGATTTTTCTGTTTGTTTTTTAAATTGTCCCCTTCTATATCTCCTATATAATAAGCATTTTTGTGTTAATACAAACAGTCTTCCTTTTTCTTTGAAAGCTGATCTTCAGTTGATTTGAAACAAAAAGATGCAACTGTTAAAAATGAGAACCTGAATGTATTCAAGCATTTTATGAAAAATTTAAGAATACCAGACTGAAGAAGAAAGGGGTCAGAGGGAGACTACAAAAAGATCTATCACATGTAAAGCCTCACGATCATATGTCTGATCACTCAACAAATTGATTAACAACCGTGGGAAATGTTTTGTTTTTTTCTTCATGTAATTTTTCTTTCTACGTCTAGAGAAAATGATGAAGATGGTTGACTCGTATGCTTTGTTTCACTTTTCTATGGGTTTTCATGGCTAATCATTTTAGTGGTGCCCCTTTACATTTTATTCAAAAGATTTAGAAAGCTTTTCCCCATTTTTTTCTCTCCTAATGGGAACAGGCTGCTGGTACACTTTGTAAATTTATAGAAAACAGAACTAGTTCCGTTAGATAAAAATGGATAAACCTTTTTTATTTTATTATTTTATTATTATTATTTTCGTCAATGATAAAGAACAGAGAGTAAGACTGATAAAAATGCTTTTAGTGCCTCTGAACTCATGTTGTAGCTTTCTTTCGTATCAAGCTAAAGAAGCATGGATAATGAATTGGGGTCCATCTTATATTTTCATTGATTTTTATATTTTGTTGATCATGCAGTGAAAAGGTTGCTCATCAGGCCCTGAAGGCTAGTGATTGGCATCTTGAAGGAGCTTTTGATGTATTTTACAGTCAACCCCAAATTAAAGCGTTCACTGACTCTAGACATTTGGAAGAGCTTTATAACAGATATAAAGGTAAGCTTTGTTTTCATTTATCATTACTAGATTTCTTTTCTTTATGTAAACTTGAAACCATGCTGACAAAGTTTATGATTTTCTATGAGCATGAAAGTAACAAAGTTTGTTAATTAAAATGGTTGGCAGATCCATATGTTGATATGATATTGGCTGATGGTATCTCACTGCTCTGTAATGACCTTCAGGTAGGTGATTTATGTGCCCAACTATGTTTGGTGTAATTAATGAGTTGATGGCTATAAATGTTGCTACTTAACTATTAACTATGCAGTTCTATTTATTTCTACCTATTGAACTGACGTGAGATACGTATTTTTGCAGGTGGATCCTCAAGATATAGTGATGGTATGCGTTTAAAAAATAATTGTTGCTACACAAGGCATTCATGTGTGAATTATATTAATGCTTTATGCTATCTATCTCATTTTAGAATTATCAAGATTCTTGACATGCGTGCATCCCTTTTAGTAGGGGCTAAATTATAGACAGCTCTCCTGACAAGCTTACTCTTGTCAAGCTTCATCTTGGAGAAGATATCTGAGATTGGATATCAATATTCTCATTCTCCCTCTTATAATTTTGTAGCTTGATAGAGGCAGTCACATAAATGACTGCAAGGTCACTTTAGGTGCTTCCTTCACCCATGTTAAAAAAAGCTGAATATTTCAATTTCACATTATCGTTAACACTGTATTTGCTACACAAGGTGTGTGGTGTAGTCTAAGAATGACTGGAGAAATCTCCAAGAATCAAACTCTAGAATCTTTATTATGAATCAAGTTAATGAATACATGAGATGGATTCTCCAAGAACTAAAATCCAAATAGGAAACTATAAAGGAGAACTAAATTTCTAATAGGCAACCAAAAATGATTAACCATGGAATTATCCTAGATTAACCGCTAATCCTACTACATCAGAATTTTGAATAGATGTGGGATATTGTATAACGAGCACAACTCATGAAGCTTCCCTAGCAATTGGACTCAACAAGAGTTTCCTGGTTTTCCACCAACAGCAACCATTGTTGGCCCAAGCAGTTGCGCTGATACCATATTGGTATATCCGAAGATGACTGAGGAGAAATCTCAGAGAATCAAACTCTAGAATCTTTATTATGAATCAAGTTAATGAATACATGAGATGGATCCAAAAAGGAAACTGAAAAGAATTAAACATGAAATCATCGTAGATTAGCCACTAATCCTACTACATTAGTATGGATCTAGGTGATATTTTCACCTCTGAATTGCAAGAATCTCAGTTTATTTTGTGCCCATCTTCTGATTGATAGGCTTATTTTTAAATATATTGTCGCAATTACCTGCAGTTGGTTGTTTCATGGCACATGAAGGCAAACACAATGTGTGAGTTTTCCAAACAGGAGTTTATAGGTGGATTACAAGCACTAGGGTAACTAATTGTTTGCTGTTATATTCTTTCGGACTAGAATATCATGCAAGGGATCAAGATTATTCTTGTCATAATATCAATGTTCAATTCATGATGGCAGGATAGATTCTCTGGAGAGGTTCCGTGAAAGGATACCATATATGAACTCTGAGTTGAAAGATGAACGTATGTATTCTTAGTTGCTTATATCATGTTGTAACTTATATTATCCTTGCTTATAATTGAAATTCTGTGTGATTTTAACTCGATGATTTGTTTATATTGATTTCATGTCTGTCCAGAAAAGTTCCGTGAGATTTACAACTTTGCATTTGGTTGGGCAAAAGAAAAGGTACTCATGCTCGGCTTGAATATTCTGTGGTGGATCTATTTACAGCTGTTTTTCTATCTTCAGTGGCACATGCGTTAGATAACAGCACAATCTCTGCCTAATACATGGACTTCTAAAGTGGGTTTACATGTTTTAGGGGCAAAAATCTTTAGCATTGGACACTGCAATTGGAATGTGGCAGTTACTATTTGCTGAAAAGCAGTGGCCCCTCGTCGACCACTGGTGTCAGTTCTTGCAGGTAATGTTTCTAATCTGTCTTTTTGAAAAACCAAATATCTGTGATGTGTGGGGGCAATGCTTCCTTGAATCAAGGAGCTTGTATATCTTATGGATGCAAAGGACAGAACGGTATATTTTATCCAATAGCTATCTATCTTGAACATTTTTATAGAATGTGCAATCGGATGGATCTGTCCTGTGCAAAAGTTAGCCAGTAGTTTCTTGTTTACTTTCTGCTGAGTAATGTGGGAAAATGGGTTTAGAATTTGATCTGCTTCAAATTCCGAAGTCCAAGATGCTTGTACTGTTTTCTAATTATACATTCTTAATAATTTATTGGATCTATTTGTATTTTAATCTTTCTTGATTCAGGCTCGGCATAATAAAGCTATTTCTAGGGACACATGGTCTCAACTTCTGGAGTTTGCAAGGGTAAGAATGAAATTTTAAAAAGATGCCTCAAAATCCTGTTTTATTATTATTATTTATTTTTTTTATTTAAATGATCTACTTTATGAACTTTGAAAAATTAATTCCTAACTCAATTCTTTGATTCACAAACTTTTCAAATCTCTGTTTGAGTATCTAGATTTAAAAAAACGGTTGCGAACCTTGCTGTTATTCTAGCACCTAAAATGTGCCCACTCCATTTGTTGTACATCCACCAATGAAAGTTTGCAGAGGGGTAGTTGGGGGCGGCAATGGTGAAGCACCACTGCCCCTTTGTTGGTGGTGATGTCTTGCATTTACTGTACTAATTCCATTCTTACTTGTCTCAATTTGTAGACTGTGGAGCCTACGCTATCAAATTACGATGCCGAAGGTGCTTGGCCATACCTCATCGATGAGTTTGTCGAATACCTGAATGAGAATGGCATAGTCCAGACTGTGCAGCCAAATGATTTGAATCAAATAAGATGATATGCTACTACCATTGGTTTGGGATTATTTGTATTTATCCTGGTGTGATTTGAATACCCTCTGGTTGAATTCATTGGGGGGAAGAAGTAAGATACAAGAGGGGGTAGATGGCGAGTGACTGATATCCGAGTGAGAGACATTTTATTTGTTGTTGGATTTGGTATATCATCTATATATTATTGAGTGGGAAAGTGGGATTTTATGGTAATAATACTGTGAACGCACCTCTCTCTTTCCTCGTGTGTTTTTATTTCTGCGTATTCACAGTATGTATACCTTGCTCCTTGCTGCAGCAAAATTTACTGGAAGAATTTTTGTTTTGGGTTCGGTCATCATACCTACACTGTTGCATACTTGTCCAATGCCAGTCTCTTTCTTTCTTTTTTTTTTCCAGATCATGGCTGCTAAGATTTACACAAGTGCTTAAAGATTATATGCACAGGCTGCAATCTTTTTTAAATTTGAGGTTGGGAATCATAGGATTTGCATGTACGGTAACCTTTATGTTTGAGAATGTTCAACTTTTGAAGGAGAAAAGGTCAGGAAGCGAGATAGAGATATGATTAGGGAGTGATAAAACTTAATTGGAGAGAAAAGTGTTATTCGGAAAGGAAAATAAATGGCTTAAAGAGAGTACAATGAAGATGGTAAGGTTATTCTAACCCCGTTATTTGATAAGGTGATGCGCTTTAACAGCGTCAATCCGAAAATTGTTTTTCATAATTATTTTCAAGCTTAAATGGAATGTTTACATTGTTCAAGACGATGAAGAACAGAGAGTGATCAAAAGACTCGACGATTTGTGATCTTCCACAAAATTCTTGTAAAGTGGCAGAAATCTAAACCTCTCGTAATAGTCTTCACTTCTTGGCTGCCACCAACGCCATGTGCTCTATGAGGTCCAACACTCGGTTGCTGTTTGGGTGAGTGTATTATAATTGTCATATTTACCAAAACGAAAGGGGATAAAAGCATATTTCAAGCACTCGTTTCTAATAACTTCACTATAGAACGTACCTGTATCCCCACTCGTTGTCATACCAGGAGACAAGTTTCATGAAGGAGTCGCTGAGACCTATTCCGGCCTTTGCATCAAATATACTTGACCTACAGTAAAGTTAAAATTCAATTATATTCGTGATCCATACCCTCTTTGCGAAGAATTTAGCAGTGCAGACTATAATACCTTGAGTCACCAACAAAATCATTTGAGACAACGTCCTCATCTGTGTAACCGAGGATACCCTGAAGTGGGCCTTCTGAGGCATACCTTTAGTTGGTAATCAGGTCGACCAACAGATTAGTGATAAACAACAATTACTAATGCGTGAATCAATTCATGATTAAACTCAAAATAATGTGTGTAAGAAGGAACTAATAGTTCATTTACTTGATTGCAGCCTTGACATCTTCATAAGAAGCGCTCTTCTCTAGTTTACAAGTCAAGTCCACAACAGATACATTAGGTGTTGGAACACGAAATGCCATCCCCGTAAGTTTTCCGTTGAGCTCAGGAAGAACTTTTCCCACAGCCTGCAGTTCAAGAATCTTATTAAAAATGTTGAAATTAATAAAAGATTACTATTAGCTATTGAATTTCCTCTACCACGTAGCAATCAAAGCCTCTTATTTCAACCACTAACCTTTGCAGCACCGGTAGAACTCGGGATGATATTTTGTGCAGCTCCACGACCCCCACGCCAATCCTTCATTGAGGGGCCATCAACAGTTTTTTGAGTAGCTGAGAAAGAGAAGGAAATTATCGTCCCTTGTAATTTTTTTCTTTGCCTTCTATTTTTTGGGGAGAACAGGAGGGGGAGAGAGACCTGTAGTTGCATGCACGGTGGTCATCAAACCTTCTGCGATACCAAAAACCTCATGAACCACCTGCATGTCATATCCGTAGAACTCAATTTCTTTAAATGTTAATTAATTCTATTTCATAAAATGCCTAAGCATTTGGGATTCACACACCTTCGCAAGAGGAGCGAGACAATTCGTGGTACAACTCGCATTTGAAACAATATCCATGCTAGGCTTATATGTCTTCTCGTTAACTCCAACAACGAACATAGGTGCATCAGCTGATGGGGCTGATATGACTACTTTCCTGGCTCCACCCTACAAAGAGGTGTCAAGAAATTGGGGACCTTCAGTCTCAATATTAGATGGGTATAATGCTGGGGCATATATAGATGGAGCGAGGACTAGGCTCAATTAGCATGTCTATAGACCTTCAAGTGCGCCGATGCCTTGTTTGTCGTTGTGAAAATCCCAGAGGATTCAACAACAAACTCGACCCCAAACTCGCCCCAAGGAATTTCTGCTGGATCCCTATAGAAATAACCACAGATATATGCCTGGTAGTTAGAAACCATGCAAAACTTATCCAGATGTTATTTATGTCTTAAATGTTGTGGATTTCTCAGGAGTACCTTTGACTTGAAACTTTTATTTGTTTCCCATTGATTTCCAAAGTTGAATCATCCACAATGTTAATCGTCCCCTTAAAATTACCATGTGTAGAATCAAACTTGAACATGTATGCCTGCATAAAATGAAGAGTATACTATAATCATTTCTTCTCATCCAAATGCTTGAGGAACTAAGCAATTCAAGAAAGTTGAAACACTGAAAGAAATATTACTCAACTACCCTCTCACGGCTATAATCATGGTCTATATTTTCAAGTGACAGGATTAAAAACTTGAGCAGAGAAAGTTCTTAGCATTAATATCTCCTTAGACGATCTTAGGCATTGTAGATAATCCTGGTTAATCAATCTTGAGGGAGGAATAAAAGCCTATCCACAGCTAAATGAACACCAATGGATGACAAAAAATGACTAATTTTAAAAAGTTGTAATTTGAAAGGAGGTCGGATTGCCACTACCATGTACTTTGCATCAACAAAAGGGTCATTAACTGCAACTACATCAATATCATCCCTCGAGGTTGCAATCCGCAATACCAACCTTCCAATACGTCCAAAACCTGCATTAGTTAGACTGGTTCACGTTTTTATTTGGGTGGACGTTTCTTTACAAAATAAATAGCAATGTCAAGGCCACATGACCAAGGTCTACATGATATGAGAGGCCATGTTAAATGTTTGATTTTCAAGAAATAATGACAACAAAACTAACCAAGATAATCTTCTAGTTTCTCAGACACTAATGTAGAATAATGAATGAAGTAATCCAATCTATATTAAATATCCAGGTTGTCACTGGTAAGAAAAGTCACATCATTCGGGCAAGTAAGCCAAAATATATAATTTGATTTCTTCAATAACGAAGAACAAAAATGAAAAGAATGATGAATAAAGTACCTCATAAGTTACAACTTTCTATCAGTAAGCACTTCCTGGAGGAGTATAATTCAATAATCTAAACAGAGATTTGGGTACTAACAAAGATCAGTTTCTGTTTAGGGAAACAAGTGTAGGGTAGCATGAACATGACCTGTGACCAATGATTTCCAACACGCAATAAGCATGTGAAATAACGGACATGAAAATCCATCTTTCAAATATGGCAGCTCCAAAGTGGAAACGAAAATAAGCAGGCTATACTTTCAAATTTAAGTCTCTCAATCAATTGAAAGAGACCAAAAACTAAAGCAACGCCATTATGATAAAGTTTCACATGCAGATTTTCTTTTATTAAATCACTTTCTGAACTTATTTTTCCTATTCTGTACTTCCTTCCTTCCTAAGTAACTGTTGCAGAAACGCTCACAGCTGAAACACGCTGCAGAAACAGAAATCTACTACAAAGAGAAAAGGAAACGATATGGGATTGATAACAAGAAAGCCAATGAATAAGAAGTAATAATTATAGGAATAGTAAAAAAATCGACCAAGTCATACCATTGATTCCGATCTTTGTCTTTCCACCGCTCCTTGGTTCTTGAGAAGCAACAAATTAAAATTATTAGCATCAAGAATTTTTTTTCTATTTTATTATTGATGATATTTTTAAGGGGAAAACAAGACAGAGAAATGAAATATGAAATTTTAACACTGAACTCTGAACCGTCGGAGGCATTTCAGTGGCTGTAGCTCTAATAGGCTGAATATTCTGGGTTCTACGAAGCTGCAAGGAAAGTGAACCGCTTGGACCATGGGCACCGAAAATGCTCGATTGAAACTTCGAAGAATTCAAATTAACGTACGAGGCCTACATAAACAAAATGAAGTCGACGGTAAGAAAGAAAACAACTGTGTCATCAGCTGATTGATACAAGGTGTGGACTGAGGAGTATGGAATGCGCTAGGTTAGCTGTAAGAAGCATATGCCGAAAACTTCTTCATGATCGAAGGCCATTTCCAACCGATTATAAACTTATAAAGAAACAAGTAAAGAACAATTTGTATTGCTGTGTTGCAACATTTGACTAAATTCCATTTTAGAACACGATGTATTAGAGAAATGATGATGATGATGATGATAAAGGATCAATATAAATATTGAGAAGAGGAGGACCGTAAACTGATCGGCAGAAGAGGAGGAAAGAGATGCTTGAACAAAAGAAGCGGCGGGTGCAGATCTGAAGAGCGGAAGTGCGGCCATGGAAGCAGTACTTTTTGAAGGTAACGGAAGGGGCGACAGGAGAAGGTGAAGAATGGCCAGAAAAGGCTTCGTCAGTCGTACCCAAACGCAGAATAAAAAAATAAAAAAATTCCTGTGAGACAGTGCCTTTTCGGAGTCGGAGAAAGCTAAGCAGGAAGAAGACGGGGAGCCCCTATTTATATCTGTGAAAAATGGCTCTTTGAAAAAAAAAAGAAAAAAAAAAAAAAGTATTTTTAGGTCTTGCTCATGATGTAAAATTATTTTTATATCCTCATTTAATAAAATAGTAATTTTTGTTTTAATCATAAAGAAAAAAAAAAACCTAAAAAAACGTAAATAATTAATTTAATTGATGAATGAATTCTAACTATAAATTCTCTGAGAGAATCTAATATAAATGGGACAGATAGCACATAAATAAAACTAGAACTTAGGAAGCGCGGGTCCCAGAATCTGAACCACCCTGATTTGTCGGCTTGTGATGACACGGCAGGATCTGACGTAAAGCATGGAGGAGTCCACGTGGGACGTCTTTGGGCCTTGCTTTCACGATTTGGACTTCTCTTTGGGCCCCATCAAAGAACCCTTTTAGCTTAAAGGAAAGTTCGAACGAACCCGCTTTCAGATTGCACATGCCGCACGTGCTACGATGGCGTCCGTTGGGATTTTATTTTATTTTTTGAAAAGACCAATTGAACATTTAATTAATAAGTGAAAACAAAGCATATGCAAATGACCACGTCACTCTTTTGTTTCTCCCAAAGAGAGCAAATAAGTGATATTAATGGAAAATTTCTAAAGTTAGGCATATAATAATATTAATTTATTTTATAAATTTATAAATATTTATTAAAGATAGAAACTGAATGTGACATTATTAAGAGATGGAGTATGGACGAATATTTTAATTTTGGCGTGAAAGTCATCAAACAATAGAAGCAAAAATCGCCGGGAAGTCATTGAGTCAAGTACGCCACGTGTCGTGCCCTATGAGAAGCCTCCCTGCCACGCGCCTCTATAGAAACCAATGCTATATCATTCTTTTCCAATTCCGGCAACAATGGTCCACCTTCAATCTCATCTCCTTCAAATTCCATGCTTCCGGCTCCATAATCCTCCTCCCTAAACTTCCATTTCCACGCCTTCGGCGGCCTCCCCGATCGTTTTATTTGCTATTCTGGTAATCCTTCTATCTCTGCTGCATCCTTCGAACTTGGTTTTGATTGAAATCTGTTACGATGCATGATTATGGATGCATACACGTTTGATCTAACCGATTTCTTCTTATGGACTGCACATTCTCAGATAATGGTAGTGATTTGTTTAGGTATACAAACCTCCTAAAGGCGGATGCCTGAGGGGATGAATATTCGTTTATTTTGTGGGATTTTAGATGATAGGGAGTTCTCTCGTTGGATATCTTAGAAGTTCCGTAGCTCCTCCTGCTTCACCATTTACTACGAGTCAGAAGGGTTGTGATTATTGGGAAAACTCGGACAAAAGAAGAAAGTATAGACTCCTTTGCTTTGTGGCAAGCTTTCTCACCCCATGTGTTTTTCACTGTCTATTGAAACATAATCACCTTTCTGGCATTCATGTTTGAATGAGCTAATTCAACAATGTTCATTTTTCTATTCGAATCGATCTTATTTCCAGCTTGAACTTATCTCTTGTGGCGGGAAAAAAAAAAAAAAAAATAGGCGTCAGGTGGGTGTAAGATGTTGTTGTTTAATATCAACATGTAAAATCGTCGATTTTAAAGGTATAGAACGTACATCTCAATAACAAAACACGGCCTTATAATTCATGGTTAGCTTTATCTTACAGCGTAACTAAACATCTCACGATTGATTCTTCACTGCTATTGGGCTTATTCTGCAAAGTTAAACTCTGGGACCAAAAGTATGGTTTCACTTGAGGAGGTTCCCCATGTATGGTTGTATCTGTTTCACACTTTTCAGCATGGCGTTTAAATGAACTATGACGCACAGTTTGATAGGATCTCAACTTTTTCTTTTGTTTTCTATAATTTGTGCCGCTTATAGCCAACACGCTGCTTTGGTACTGACACACTCTGTGCTTTTGGTAATGTGGTTCTATAGACGAGGCCAAGAATGGCTATTGGATTTAAATACTGGGATGATTGTGTTGACCCCGAAGATATGGAAGCAATGTGGAATTACCCTGAAGTATGCGCTGAATGGTTAGATGCTGGGGAATCCAAAACGCAGAAGGTCCACCTCTCAAGGGATCCAGACGGACAGCCTTATTTGACTCAGACAGAGATGAAGGTCATACGCTTTCTCTTGTGTTAATGGACATGAATTTAAAGCAGCCCTTATGCCTTTAACTTGGATATTTCTATTAGAACGTGAAGGGGACATAAGCCTTCATTGTATGTAGACTGTTCAAGAACCCCTACAAGATTTTAAAAATAATTCAACCTTGTTTTAATTTCAACTTATCCTCTGAAGAAATTTGAATATTTGCTTTCTGATTATTCAATTTCTTTTTTCATTTCTGTCATAGAAAATGAAAGTATTTATTTTCTTTAAATTTGATGGAACGGTTCTTAGACAAGGAATGTTGTGTAACCTTTAAAATTATTATCTACTTAAAATTATTGTAATATTGTGTTGTTCTCCAGGCAGTGGCAGATATCATTGTGCGGAGGCACTTTGATTCCAATATAGATTCTGTAAGTTCTGTTTTTCCAGCCTCTTGCTTTGCATAATCATTGTGTTCTTCATACTTAGAACTTCTAGTTGCAAGAAATAGTTGCTTTACTTAATTTGCAGATTTGTAGTTGTACATCATAACTTGTGCAGGAAATGATCTGCGCCATAGCGGAACTCGAGAGTGATAGACAGCCTCTTGCTATGCGTTATCAAAAAAAAACCAAGGAGACAACATTAGGGATCATGCAATTAACACTTAAAACTGCTGGGTGGTTGGTCAGGTATGAAGATGATGGCTTACTATTTTATATATGCTACATATTTGAATATATACATTGCACAGTTAATTGAATATAATCCAATTAGGACATATTACACTAGTAACATTTTTGGTTTGCAGTGAATTGGGTTATCAGTCTTATGGATTAGAAGGGAACCCAGATGTCCTGAACAAGCCCTTTGTCAGTGTATATTTTGGGGCTGCTTACCTTAAATGGTTATCAAACTTTGAGAATAAGTAAGTCACTGAACTTGCATCTCATTCATATGTTGTCTTCTGCAGCTTCTAGTTCAGTGCATATATTTTTCCGCTAAGAAGTTAATATCATTAGCCCTCTAAATATATGGTTCTGTGTATTAACAAAGAAAATTCCTTTCCAGAGAAAGAAGCGAGGAGTTTGTAGTTAGGGCCTATAAAGGTGGTACAAAGAAGGCGACTCATAAATCAACTCTACCATACTGGAAACGATATCTATCAGTAAAAGAAAGTCTTCCATCCAGGTGCTCATTTTCTATAGATGAATAAATTTTGAACTGCAGTAAGATCTATTTTTTCGTATTACAGTGGAAGCCCGTGTAAATAATCGTATGTACAATTAAAACGGTTAACTGCTTATGCGTCATAAGAAGTAGAAAGAATATATTCTTGGTACAATGCTACGACTTTTAAACTGATCATCATTACATGGGTTATGTCTAGGAAACATATCAATGAAGCCTCCACCTCTGCTACGTCCCATCCAACTGCTTCAGGGAATACAGGTAGCATTTCCTTACATGAGTCTGATGTGCCATTCATTTACTTGTGGATTTTTTCTCGATATTAACAAAGATTGCTGGAATAAAGAACTGGCTCTTTTATCCTATCCTTCAAATACTAGCAGAAAGGGAAAAGGTTGAACAATGTAAAAAAGAAGACGATGAAGAAGTGGAAAATGGCTCTTTTGGACTAAAAAGAAAGTACATAGAGTCCTCTTTTTTAAAACCTAATGCAAGTAATGATTACTCTACCCTTAAATGAAGTAATTTTTACCGTTCATCACAACCAAAGATAAAGAAGGACAACAATAAAACCTAGTATCATAAATGAACAAAACATCGTGTTCATGAATCATATCACAGTAGAATCCTCCCGAGAGAAAACAACCAAATGATTAACGAAGAGAAACTAAGAAAGCAAACAACAAGAAGTTGGACTTGATAGAGACACCCTTTCATACATAATAGTGTGATTCGATTTTTGGTACCTTGTCCCCATTTGTCGTTCCTGTCATTCAACCCACCAAGAGATTTGGCTTTATTGCATATACAACTTAATTTCTTTTCACTAGAGTATAGCTATACATACATGCCTGCAGACATATATGTATTTGCATTTCATGGAAATAACAATCCCTTTTCTCCTCTCCAAGAGGGTGCAGCTATTGTTTATACATTTTGGGATTCTCGAGCAACTCCCGAGGACATGGAAGAGATGTGGAATAATCCTCATGTTCTAAAAGAGTGGAATAAGTCTGGAGAGAAAAAGTGCAATGTACGGTTTTCTCATGATTTAAAGAAAAGACTCTATGTTTCCCGAGTAGAATTGAAGGTAAAAATTAATAAGATTTTCATGTATCATAAGAATTCTCATTATCTATTCTGGTCTACTATATATTTTTACATTCAGCCTATATTTGTAGGAGTTGCTTTTATTTTCTAGTTGGATGTGCAGTGATCTAAAACCATTTGCAACAAATAACTCGTAGTCACATTCCTCATATCAATGCTCTTAATTCTGATCTTTAGAATTCTCTCCAGAAAGAGGAGAGACCTCGAGTTCTTTCACAAGCTTGCTACCATTTTATAGCTTCATGCACCTAACTGCTTAACTTGTGGGAAACAAACCAACGGTGTTTTAAATTTGAAAAGGAAATCCGCATTCTAAATCCCATTGTTTTGCAGGCGGTTGCTGAGATTATTATTTCAAAACATTTCAGTACGAAAGGAGTTAAACCAGTAAGTCTACAACAGCCGTACTTTCTTTTGGAATATATCTTTCTTTATTCTTCTCTGTTTATTTGATATTTTTTCCATTTCTATAGTGTTCGTTCATGAAATGAGAATGGAAGCCGGAAAACTCAATTGTATATATATTAGTAATAATATATCCAGAAAGTAAACGAAAAATTGGATATCTCAAAATAAACTACAGCTTTAAAAATGTCCCTATTTCAACATGAACCTATTGAGGAAAAACCAAAGCCCTTATCCAACAAACCCTCACTCAAAAGCTCTATAATTTAAATTTTATAATAGAAAGAGCATGATCAGTGAGAAAGTTAGAAAGGGAACACCATGAAGGGCAATGAAGCTTGGCCAACTTTAAGATTTCCCCCAAACAAAAACTCGATTATAATTGTTAATACATGCTGTACAGTTGATTACGAAAACCCATAACGCCTCTTGATTTCCACACACATTCAACGTCTATCACTTAAATTTTGCATGTACACCTGAAGGGCAAATTGTCTAATCAATTGTTCATTTAAAGTTTTGACACTAGTTTGAACTGATATAATCATGGATTGAGAACTCTAGAAAGTATTGAACTTTCACCGCATGATTTGTTGAAACAATTTTCTCCTGAACTGTATAACTCATTATTCTAAACTTCTGTTCAATTAAACATCCTTCACAAAATTATTTATTGTACATTCATTGGTGCACAGACGGTTCTCTGTGCTCTGGCAGAGGTAGTCAGCATGCGCTTTATTAATGGGGTTGGATCGCGTCCTGGAATAATGGGGATTGACTATTCAACTGCATTTTGGCTTTATATGTATGTCAATCTTGAACCAATTTAATAAAGAGTATCAGCATTTTGGCTTTATTGTATTACTGTGGACTAGTTACTACATTATTTATGTTAATCATCTGTTGGTGGGTTAGGGAATTGAGCTACAGAGCATATAGACTTGAATCTGTTGATGACTTAACCAAGCCATTTGTGTCCATGTATTTTGGTGCTGCCTACTTCGATTGGTTATCTGAATATGAAGGGAGGTAGGTTTCTAGTAGGATGAAAATCTTCACTGAAGTATGAAAAAAATTTATCTACCGACTACTGCGTCTAACGTGGTAGTTTTGATCAGGGAACGAACTCTGCAGTTTGTTGTTCAGGCTTACATAGCCGGGCCACAAAATGTGGATCTTCAAGAAACAGGTCCTCTGTGGCTCAAATTTGAGGAAGCATTGAGTAACTACGAAGACAATAAGAGGTTAGATCCTTCTGAACAACTCCTATTTCATGCTTCAGTTTTCTTCTACTTTCATGAGTAATACAGTAATGGTTATTTTACCTCAGTGGCGCTCACGGGAGCTGTTCCATCATGTAAACCAGGCATTTATCTCACCATTTGTTTTCATCCACAACTCGTCCATGATCCCTCGCGACAAGAGAAGGATGGAGGCAAGATACTCATTCCATTCACACGACAAAACTGAACACCAGTTAGCCTTGGAAGTTATTTGTTTTGTAGAGTACAGCAACATAACCAAAAAAATCAGTTCCATAGATTCCTTTTATTCATTTGCCCTGCCACTATATTTCAGTGCCAGCAGCGCCGCCTGTCCTTGGGTTTTCTGTACGGATGATAACAGGAAATAAAGGCAGTTGGTAAAATATCGAAATGCCCCTGTTCTGCCTGATGTGCAAGATATATATATTTTTTTCTTCCCCTTCGCTGCTTTCTCCTTTTTCCGAATTTTTTCTTCTCTATTCAAACTTGAACTTGTGTTGTCGTCGTCTTCTTCTTCTTCT
Organism: Cucurbita moschata; assembly: GCF_002738365.1. Classification (NCBI taxonomy): domain Eukaryota; kingdom Viridiplantae; phylum Streptophyta; class Magnoliopsida; order Cucurbitales; family Cucurbitaceae; genus Cucurbita; species Cucurbita moschata. The sequence goes on from NW_019268533.1 coordinate 135,981, forward strand.
TCTTCTTCTTCTTTTGTTATTAGTTTCTTTATGAGCATACTTTGAGGCTTCTCTTTAATCATTCCCAGTCTATGGTGATAGCTCACTAACAATGAAAGTTCGGTTGCTTTATTTATTTTCGTTATTAACTTGGAACTGTGAATATAAAAGAACACAAATGTGAAAGAATCAAGGCAAGGCAATACAAAGGATTCAGAGCCAACCTCTCAAGGAATCTTCAAGATAGGAAACAATGCGGAGCCGTTCATTACTCTACCAAAAGGGGAAGAATCGCATCTTCTGTATAAGGGAATACATGAATGCATGCTTCAATTTCATGCTTATTTCGGTGGCGGTATCCTTGGTTTCCTTGTGTTTAGAGGTTGAGAAGAGACGATTTTCCTTCCCTTCTACATCAATTATCACTAATTAGCCCGAACCACTATTAGCTTTGAATGTATTTTGGGATGATTTACATTTTGGGAAAACGGTCTTCTTCCACTCTTAGCTTTGAATGTATTGAATGTATTTTGGGATGATTTACATTTTGGGAAAACGGTCTTCATTCAGAATGGCTATGAACACGAGGGAAGTGGCAACCATGAACATGAAATTTAAGCATCCACATTGGTGAACAAAAAGGCGATAGAATACTGAATATATCAATCAGGCAGTAGATTTCAACATTTCAAATCGATGAGAAAAAAATGATCCATTCCCATACTGCGGATCTTATACGCTCAGAGTTGAATTTGAGGCTTATTCTAATAATCTATCCTATAACTACCTCTTCTCAAAGAAAAGAGACACGTTCGAGAAACCCTCAAAGGGTTGAAAAACAACCACCTTTACTACATAACACAGTGAAAACGGCGAGAGAATTGAGTTCCCTCAAGCTTAAGCATCGTCCAGAGCAAGGACACCAGGAAGCGTCTTTCCTTCAAGGAGCTCTAAGCTGGCACCACCACCAGTGGAGATGTGGCTCATCTTATCCGCAAGCCCAACCTTCTCAACGGCAGCAACAGAGTCGCCTCCTCCAATTATGGTGGTAACTCCCTTCCCACTCAGCTCTGCCAATTTCCTCGCAATAGCCTGCAAAAGAAAGAGCATCAACCAAGTACACCATTTAGAAAGACCTCATTAACTTGGACCTTTATTAGGAGTAGGTATGGTCACCCCCTATTGCATACCTCGGTTCCAGCTGCAAACTTGTCAAACTCAAACACTCCCATAGGTCCGTTCCAAATAATGGTTTGGGTAGAGTCCAAAGCTTCACTGAAACTCTTAATAGAATCAGGTCCAATATCCAACCCCATCCACCCATCTGGGATACTTGATGCTGCCACAACCTGAAACAGTACAGAGAAACAACTTACCAACTATTTTCATGAATGTTGAAGCTGAATCCAGCCAAATTCGATTTAAAAAAGATAACTACGAACCTTGCTGTCAGCATCAGCAGCAAACTTGTCGGCTACCACTACGTCAGTTGGAAGCAAAAGAGAAACTCCTTTGGCTTTGGCCTTCTCAAGGAGCGAGGTTGCAAGGTCAAGCTTGTCTTCTTCAACAAGGGATTTGCCCACTGCGAGACCTTGTGCCTTGTAGAAGGTAAAGATCATTCCTCCACCCAGGAAAAGAAGGTTAACCTTCTCCAACAAGGATTCAATTACACCGATCTTTGACGACACCTTTGAACCACCAACAATGGCAGCAAATGGTCTCTTGGGATTTGACACAGCTCCGACCAGGTAGTCAAGTTCCTGAACCAAAAGCCAAATCAGTTACGCAAACAGGCATCTTCCCAAAATAACACCAAATGTGATAGTGTCAATGAACATTCTCACACAAAAAAGAAAGGTGATAGAGCATGCAACAAACCTTCTGCATAAGGAAACCAGCAACAGAAGGTTTCAAGTACTTGGCCACACCCTCTGTGGAAGCGTGGGCCCTGTGAGCAGTTCCAAAGGCATCATTAACATAGAGATCCGCGAGGGAAGCCAACTTCTTGGCGAACTCAGGGTCGTTCTTCTCTTCCTCCTTGTAAAACCTCACGTTTTCAAGCAGCAATACACCTCCCTCAGGCAATCCAGCGACCAACTTCTCAACTTCCTCGCCAATACAATCATTAGCCATTACCACCTAATTACGGAAGGTGAAACCAAATTTCAGTAACCCGTAACTTTATCATCAAATACAAACAGAAATCCGAATATTCACACAAAATGTAGATGTCACACCGAAACTCCAAGGAGCTCAGAAAGCCTGGGAACAAGAGGTTTCAAACTGTATTTTGGTGTTACACCCTTTGGACGTCCCTGAAAAATCACAATAATCGATAACAATAATGAGCAAAGGGAATAAACAAAGTATAACAACACGGAAAATTAGAAAATAAGTCTTAAATTGAAATTAGAAAAATCACAATGATCAATCACAATAGAATAATACATAACGTCACTATAAAGGATTAAGTGCAGGAACCAACATTTCACCTTACACAACAGGTCGATGAGACTTCCAGTACTAGAGACTACGGATATTAAATCCACAAAACTGAATCGTGCATACCAGGAATGACAATAAAAGAGTGTACATTTATCTAAATTCACAAATCAAGATGTAAGAAAACGGGAAAGAATATCGATCTATCCTGAAAACCAAGGATCGAAACTTGGAATTCACAAGCTATAACATGCAACGATTGAAGGAACCCAGAAATTAAAACTCAGGAAAGACATGCCAGATAGATAGATCTGGCGAGAAGGAGAAAGAGGGAAAGGAGATGAGGTGAAAGAGGAGATAAATGGTACCAAATGGCTGGAGAGGATGACCCTAGCACCATTGCCAAGCAAATACTTAATGGTAGGCACAGCGGCACGGATTCTGGTGTCATCGGTGATGTTGAAGTTGTCATCCAAAGGAACATTGAGATCGACCCTCACAAACACCCTCTTTCCCTTCAAATCAGCCTCCTTGAGAGTACCGACGCTCCTTTTGGTTGCCATGAGAATCGCCTGAGAGAAATAACATAGAAAACAACGAATCAAAAAAGAACCCAGGTAAGAAAAAGGCAGGGGGAGGGAGAAATACGCATGGGATCGGCGAAACTTACGAGGAATAGGATGAGAAATTAGAAAAGTGGTGTAGAGTGAGGCAAAGCGAAGTACGGAGGAAATGGGGAGGGCAGGAGGAAGATTTTATAGAAGGAAAATGGAAAAGGAAGCGGACACGTGGTGAGGAGCGAAGATCAGCGGCGGGGTATACGGGTTGGGATTTAGACCTATTTGTGGGAGTTCCATGGGGTGAAGCGAATACCGTGGGAGTGGAAGTGGTGGTCTCGTCTCTCTGTGGTCTTCCTAAAATCCCAGGGGTATTGAAACGCTTGTTTTTCTTTTTCATTTTCCTTTCTTTCAGTTTATCTTCCCAGTAAAGCCTGAATTAAAATTATTACAATCATAATTCTATCAAATATTTAAACTTTAATTGATTCACACGAATAACAAAATGCCATTCAAGCTCATGCCCCATCCAATCGCCCGTGATGCCTTACCTCAGCTCCCCACCGACCAAGAAAAGGTGCGCTTGGAATAATCCAGAAAAGATTCCGTGTGCACAAAAGGCAATTGAAGTGCATGGTTGAACAGAAACGGCAGCAACCAAAGCAAGTCAAATGCAAAGTTGTGGCCTTCGTTCATGCTCTTTATCCTCTATGAACAAAATGTGGGCACACCTCTGAGTTATTTATACATATGGTGCCAAAAGTCTTACCCTATGTCCCAACCTTTGACTCAAGGGAAGGGGCACTATGACGACGCCACCTGATAGTGTATTCAAAAATCTATTTTGAAGGAAGATGTCTAAAGACCTGTCTTGCAATACTCGTCTATGCATGACATATTAGTGTTCCGTAGAGTGACGGACCTATCTGGCACTTATGGACATCAAACTAGTGAGGAGTCATATGCCAACGTGAATCGTTCATTTGATATTTTCCTTATGCATATTTGATTCCAAAGTTGCTTGTTGAATCTCACGACTTAATGTAACTTTTGAAGTTATGGCAAATGGCTCACTAACTCCTCAGATTGTCTTTGAAACGTTGACTATATTATCGCTTCTACTTGTAGGCTTCACAATCTTGTCCACTTTTTTTTGTGTGTTGGGCAATGCATCATTATTCTCAACCATATTATGACACTTCTTTCGGTCCTTGACATGACTTGATGAATGATAGTCAGCGTGCCACCATGTCTATAACGTACTCTTTTTTTAGTATGGTTGTGCCACACTGCTAAACTCGAAAGTTAAATCCACCACCAAATTAATTCTGATCGTCTTGGGTAGTTGAGTAATATGATGAACATTTGAGGTTGGCTGCTCAAAATGCCCGATTTTCAATTTCATAACTTTGCTTTCGGTATCTTCTTTTTCTTTATCCAATTGAGCCCTCCGCGCAGAAGGCTTCCATTTGGGCGCGCCAACGACCGTCGCTACTTTACTTGGGGTTGATTTGAGGGTGGATCCTCGTAAATTGCCAATTTCAAGAGTCCCCTTGTATTGCGCAAGGCTGCACTTTTGCACGGTCTCATGTCTATCCATAGTCCTCCCAAGCTCCTAATTTCACCTTCTCTTCTCCAATTCCAATCTTTCCATTGCCTATTTCCCTTCCATTTCCAGCAAAAAAATGGAATCAATAAACATTTCCATTTACAACGCCATCAGCGTCTCCTCCTTCTGCCTAGAGCTATTCGCGAATGGCAAGAATATGAAGAGGCAGTGAAGCGCAAGGACCTCGCTGAAGCTCTTAGGTTTCTCGAATCCCTTGGCAGAGAAAGCACAATCGAACCCACCAATGATTCGGCACGTTCTGATTCCGCCCCGTCCGCTCTTGGGAATCCGCGGTTGTCTGGCTGGGAGAGGGACTGGGAGGTACTAGACACTTGTTTGAATGCGGATGATATGAAGCTTGTTGCCAATGCTTATGGGTTTCTCAGGGATAGAGGATTTTTGCCCAATTTTGGAAAATGCAGGAACATTGGTACACCCTTTTCACAGTCTCCGCTATGTCAATTTATTTCAATAGTGTTAAAGTTTTTTCGCCATGTTTTCTGCTGGTATCAAATTGGGAATTTTTAGTTTACCTTTGGAAATGAGTTCCTGTCTGTTATTTCGTGAAGATAGTTCTGGGTGAAAGGTATGCAAGCCGCGTGAAACAACTTAATGATCAGTGTATGTCGAGTTGCCTTGAGAGGCTCTATACTTTTGTGAAGTTATGGCGTAGTATAATTTATCAACGTTTAAACATTATCAACAACGAGGGCTGCCAAAATTTATCATTGTTCAACTTTATCCACCAGTTTTATGCTACTCATTGGAGCTTAATTCATACTTATGATATGACAATACCTGCAGTTTTGGAGGGTCCAAGAGATGTCACGCCCTCTGTATTGGAGTCTACAACTGGATTAGAAGGTGATTTGATAAATCTCTGCTTTCAGATGGATTTATTTTTCATATTCAACGTATCACTTAATTTTCTTTTTCTGGCCTCCTCTGCTATTCCAGTGTCCAAATTGTCTCCAAAGAAGTGGGGCCTTTCAGGCAGCTCTCGTTATGCTTTGATTGCTTGTCTTGGTGGAACATCATTTCTGCTCTCCCGGGACATAGATATTAGGCCAAACCTTTTCGCACTGTTGGGGTTAGCATTTTTGGATTCTATCCTCCTTGGTGGTACTTGTCTAGCGCAAATCTCAAGCTGTTGGCCACCATATAGGCGTCGAATCCTTGTACATGAAGCTGGACATCTACTGACTGGTATGTTCTACTAATTTTGCCTCATGCAGAACTCTGTGGTTATGTTTAATTCAAATGCTATTTACTTGGAATAGTAGTTCATGCAATTATGCAAGCACAACTCCTGAATGTTGATAAAAGTTCCCTGTACCCTATTGCAGCTTACCTCATGGGCTGCCCAATTCGTGGAGTGATTTTAGATCCGATTGTTGCTATGCAAATGGGGATACAAGGACAGGTAAACAATCCCTTCATATGCATTTCAAACTATGGTCTTGAAATGATGGTAATTGAAAATGTTTTGAATATGAAGTATCCATCCATGCATCAAGCAGGTGGCTTTGTAACTAAATGAAAATAAAATTAATTCAATATGATAAACTCAACAATACTTCATATCAGGGTGTCAATTTGATAAAAAGGATAAGCAATAGGTTAGAGATTACTGTTAGACTTGGATGGCTTAATGTGAAATCTTTGATTCTGTATTGATCAGTCTTTTTATTCTGAATTCAATAGGCAGGTACTCAGTTTTGGGATGAAAAAATGGCAAGCAACCTCGCTGAAGGACGTTTGGATGGTACTTCCTTTGACAGGTGATCATGTTAAATAGTTGTCCCTTTTGAAAAGGGTCACAACCATTTTTCCATTTTCCCCCTACTATAGTATTGTAAATCCGAGAAAGAGCGTAAATAGCAATATTTTGCCTTCAGCTTCCTGAGCCTTTTAAGGCACCAAAGGCTTGGGATCTACAAAATAATGAAAGATATGAGACAGTTCTTAGCAATGTTTTCTGATTTTAGTGATCATATGAGTGGACTCAATTTCATGCCTGAAACTCTGTATATCTAACTTGGCGATGCCTTGGGCATGACTGTGGTCAGGTACTGCATGGTTCTTTTTGCGGGCATTGCAGCTGAAGCTCTTGTTTACGGGGAAGCAGAGGGTGGAGAGAATGATGAAAATTTGTTTAGAAGTATCTGCGTTCTTTTGCAACCCCCATTGTCTGTTGCGCAGGTTCTCAATCTAATGCGCTTGAGTTGACATATTCTTCCAATGTGCACAGATATATTGACCTGTTTTCTGACTTCTGCTGCTATTTTCACTTTGCAGATGTCAAATCAAGCAAGATGGGCTGTTCTACAATCTTACAATCTGCTAAAGTGGCACAAACATGCACACCAAGTAGCAGTCAAAGCCTTGGAAAGTGGAAGCAGTCTCAGTGTTGTAATTAGAAGAATTGAGAATGCATTATCGACAAATAGATGAAGAGCGGAAATAACATCGCTGCATAGCTGTTCGTTGTTCTTCTTTACCTCCTTGCAGGTAACATCTTTATTCATGTCTATTCTTTTCCTGAGTTCACTTTATTTTAGTTTTCTTTTCATCCTTTTCTTTGCTTTTAATTCAATTAAAGTTGCTTTGAACTTTACCAGGATGCAGGAGACAGCAATCATATAAATTTGTAAATGGTGTGATATATCAATTTGAGGGCCAGTCTTCACTTCGGCTGCTTGTTATTTGGCTATTTCTTTCAAAGATATGTGTGTTCGGTGCCCATGTTTTGAATCTTAGGAACAAGGTGACGCTGGAAGGGTGGATGTACAGCATTAAAGAGTTGAAGCCTGACACTTGGCTCAGATTAGCCTTAACACACTTCATAAGTTGATAATTTTGAATATAATGCAGAATTTCTACTATTTGCGAGCCTCTGATTTGCCTTGGCTGTGTGTTACAGAAATGATATTTCATTTGCACCTTAGCTGTGCAGGTCAGTGTGCCTTGAGAACGGACACTTCCTTGCTCGTGAACGAAAGGGTATCTACTTGAATTATTTTTTTGAATGACCATCAAGCAGCATATTATGAAGTTTCATCTTGTTCTAAACTTTTGTCCAAATCCTTCAATAAATGCATATCCATGGATTCTCTGTGCAGGAGGAACACATCTAAGTTATAACCTCATGTTGCAGCATAAGCAGGATGGACTAGAAGTCATTGGATTTAATAGTGGATTTGTTATGTAGGGAACACCAAATCCTGTTAGACGATTGACCTTTACAAAAAGGCATTTTCTTAAAATACCGACCCTCCATGTATAACATGGCGGACGATGGATTAGGTGCCAAAGTAAAAAAAATTGAATTAGTTGACCTAAACTTTAAACACGGTGATTGAGCTATATGTATCAAGTGACTACTTCATAATCAATACATTATGTCTCTTTTTTAAGTTGGTTTTTCAATGCATTATGAAGAACAGAATTATATTCTGCGCTGCAATCTGCCTGGCCATCCTAGCTGTTATTCTCTTGGCCTTGCTCTCGCCGGTATCCCACAGAAAACAGGCCAAGCACGACAGCAAACCTCCATGGGCGGACCTATCCCTTTACATTCAACAGCCACATTCTAAGGCAAATTCCAGATCTAACAATATGCAGCTTGTACCAAGTCCAGATTCTGGGATTTTTGTCTTCCGACGAATGCTTACAAAGGGACTCGAGAACACTTCCCAGATCGTCGGAAACGCTCAAGGTTTCATCATTCCTAATGAACAGTTTGGTCGTTCGTCGTTCAATATCATCTATCTGAGTTTCGACACACCGGAATATTCGGGCAGCTTGAGCGTCCATGCCAAACATATAGGGCATGAGAACAGAGAAGAAATGACAGTGGTTGGGGGGACAGGGTCTTTTGCTTTTGCACAAGGGATAGCTATTTTTCTTCAGACAGAGAGGCAAGCATCTGTTACGGATACATCTTATCATTTAAAGCTTCAACTTCAATTCCCCAAATGATAATGATAATGCAAAGTAGTCCCACATGCATCTTTCTTTGATGATATTTGCAATTTTGTGTTCCCCTGAGGAAGCATCCTCCTCATTCCAGTTGTAAGAACTGACCGAGTAAGAAATTCATTGATGTTCAAATAAAGACTAATACAACTTGAGAGATGGTTTTGTTCTTTTTATCTTTTTGTTGCAAACTGCTTTTACTTACTTATACCATGAAGTTACTGATTTCCCAATGGCATCACAATCATGGCCTCTTACTGAGGGGGCTGTGCTCCGAGATCCCAACTTCATGGGGATGGCTCCTCTCGTGTACATTTCGTGAGCTATACATGACAAAGTTATTAAAGAGATGGTTGTGTTAAATGTGGAATAAAAAATCTGCATAATCTTAATGAAGGCTAAATAAACTAATTTTCTCTTTGAAAATTTACCGTGGTTGTAACGGCCTAAGCCCACCGCTAATAGATATTGTCTTATTTGGGTTTTCGCTTTTGGGATTCCCCAATGTCCTAGCTGCCACTCGTTCCCTTTTCCTATCGACGTGGGACCTCCTAATTCACTCCCCTTCGGGGCCCAACGTCCTTATTGGCACACTGTCTTGTATCCACCTCCTTCGGGGCTCAACCTTCTCACTGGCATATCACCCGTTGTCTGCCTCTGACACCATTTATAACGCCCTAAGGCCACTGTTAGCATGTATTGTCCTTTTGAGTTTTTCCTTTCGGCATTTTCCTCAAATTTCTAACACGCAACTGCTAGGAAGAGTTTTCCACGCCCTTATAAACAATAGTTAGTTCTCCTACCCAACCGACATGGGATCTCACAATGATCCATTAATCTTAATCTATTCTTGAAGCAGTTGTATGTACTCATGTGCATTAGTTGTTCAAATAAGCATTTGCAAAGGGAGTAGAGGATTTAATATAGTATTTGCTTTTCTTTGAAGCTACACGAAGGAAGATTTTTTTTAAATTTTTTTTCACTAAAAGAAAAGGAGTCCATAAAAGAAAAGAAAAAAAAAAAAAAAACAATAAAAACAAGACCCAAAAACCGAGGGTCCGAATCGCTTATTAAACGATTAATTAGGCCCCCAAGATTCGGTGTCTTGCTGTATTTCCTTCACTTTAACTCCCACTCCGACTGTACTGTACCGCACTTGCCTCTTTTCTTCTGCAATGGCTTGAGCTTCTCATCTGCTGGCGCCTCTGTGTTTCTTTTACGCCTCCTCCACATTTCTCTCTCCCTTTTCCTGTTGACTACAGATCTACCAACTACGCCATTGTTGTTTCTTCCTGAGGTTCGCTACCTGTATCCACTTCCTAAATACCAAATTTGAAAGAGACCTCTCAACTCTATTTTTATTTTCTTCTTATCTTGCTTCTGCACCTCCTAACCCTCTCCCCAAAACCTAGATCTACAGCAATGCATCTCCTACATCGCCGAGATTCCACTCCCGCGTCTATCAAATGGCACAACAAGGTAAATGGTGCTTCTCCTCTCTTCCTCGCTCGCCCACGGGCTCCAAATTGACTTCTTTTTAAGCTCTTGTGTCTACCCTTTCTCGTTTTCTGTGCAGTTTGAGGAGAATTTGGAGCAATGGCCACATCTCAATGAGCTCGTGCAGTGCTATTCCACTGACTGGGTAAAGGATGAAAACAAGTACGGTCACTATGAGACTATTGGTCCCGTGTCCTTTCAGAATCAGATATATGAAGGCCCCGACACTGACATTGAGACTGGTAAAATTGCTTTCTCTTATCGTTTCATTTCATTTCGTTACAAGTACCTAGTATCTACTACTTACACTCTATTTTGTTGACTATTTTGATATTTAGCCTGGATGGCGTTCGACATACACTCATTTTCGTTATAGATAGGATTTATGCACGCAAATACATACATACGTACAGTTGGGACTCTGAATGAAACCTGTCACCATCAAGTTCTGAATCCCATCTTCATTAATATTCATACAAGTCATAAACATTTGTCGTTCTGTAGATAAAATTGAAGGCAGGTACTTTCTGAGGGCAGTAGAAGGGACTAGGGATCTCGTCTATGTGAGCTTGTCACCTTTCCGAGTGTGTATGTTTACTTATCATGAATTGACCCTGAAAATTGAGATTAGATGTGCTATGAATATGACCAATTAGCGAACAGTTAGCGTAGATCATAATAGTTATAAAACTAGCTAACGCTGTGTGGGTCCAAAATTATATATCTCCCGAATTAAGGAATTAATATCTTAATTTATGAATGCTACAAGCATATAGCCTATCAATAGTATGACACATTTAAGTTTCAAACATGCTAATTACAATTCTCATCACATTAACTAGCCAGTGACTACTTCCTATAATTTTTTGTGTCAATTGATATCAGTGGGTAGTACTGACTATGGGACCCTGTATTTTGTTAAGATTTTCTTTGGATAAAAACGATATGTTACTCACAAAAAGGAGAAACAGCTCAGGGGCCCTGTGGAGAAAACCTCACCCAAAGACTGGAAAATATTCCAAAAGAAGAGCCTTCCAATCATTGATGATCATAGAAAGACTATGATTACAAAAGAATTTAGTTTGTTGGAGCACCACTAAGAGGTTGTATGTTGTACACTGCTACAGAAAAGATGTAGTGAAGTTGACTCATTCTCATAAATCATATGGTTTATTACCTTCCAAATATGCCACAGAAGGGCTCGAACCATGCAATTTCATAGAGCCTTCCCTTTTCATCTGAAGCACATTCATGCAATAGCCTCCAAAAACCAACTCTCAACCTTAGGAAAGAGGCAGACTGCAAAATCCAGCTGACAAAAGATGAAAGACCAAGCCATCTGAGAGATGGGCAATGAATGGGGATTTGATTGAAAGTCTCCTCATCCCTATTATACAAGCTACAAATTGAGGGGGAAAGATCCCCGTGAATGAAGATATATTTAGTTAATATAAAGGAACTGATTGTTTTGATGCTTGAAATTGAGATGGTCTTAAAGTTCCTTCACAGGGATTTTGGTCGCAGAACAATATTGTTATATGTTCTTTTTAAATAATTAGAAAATGAGAGATTTACTTGTCAAGGATATATGTTTGCTTTCATTGTTCTCTTTTGTTTGGTTTTCCTCTATCATCTTCTAGACTTTTCCTATCCAAAGAAATCTTCTAGGCCGTAGATAATCTATCCAACTTTTATTAATTCATACTTTCTAATGAAAGCTCGTGTGACTTATCAAAACAGTTCACAATTGTCATGTAGTGCTTCTCTTTTATACTTTTTCCATATGAAAAATAGAGCTTCTGATTTAGACATTGAATTTTGTTCTTGTTTCCACATAAATTTTCCAACTTCTTTGCAGAAATGCGTCTTACTTACGCTAGGCGCATGAAGCCTGACGATACTACAGAGGATGATGTACCTAGTACCTCTGGACGGCCAGAGACTACAACACATGATCCATTGTCATCAAATATTCCAAAGGTTTGCGATAAACCTAGGTTTATCTGACACTATAGTGCATGCTCCATTCCCCCATTATTATCTTTCATGCTTACATGTGACAGGTATAATGTAGTTCTAATATTTTTGCAGCAGTTTGATCATTCTCCTCTTCCAGCTTATGAGCCAGCTTTTGATTGGGAAAATGAAAGGTCAATGATATTTGGCCAGAGGATACCAGAAACTCCTGTAACACAGTATGGCAATAATAAAAATTATATTCAGAATTCTATCTTTCATTTAACTATTTTACTATTTTTACAAGTCTAAATCACTATTTATTTTTTGTTTCTCCTGTAAATCATGTCAGTGGCTTGAAGATTTCTGTGAAAGTTCTATCCTTATCCCTTCAAGCGGGGTTGTGTGGTAAGTGTTTTTAAGAGTGGTTTCTATCTTCATGGGGTTCATGCATCTTCTTCTTTGCTCTTTGCATTTGTTTCACTTCAATTCGTTTTATGATGGCTGACTTGGATATATTTCTCTCTTCACCCTCCACTTTCAACCACTTCCAAAGAGCCATTTTATGGTACAATTTGCTTGTATAATAGGGAGAGAAGAGAAAAACTATCTGAGGATTTCCATTTTCGCATTACTCCTAAAGAAATGCAGGATGTAAGCTACTTCCTCTATGCTTTCCCCCTCTGAATTTAATTTACATCTCCCATGGGTTTTGTTTAGTGAATGATGAATATGATTTCTGTCCATTATTGTTCCAGCCTAAAATAGCATTCGAACCACGTGGAATTTTCTATTTGGAGGCTCCATCAGCATCAGTCTGTCTTTTTATTCAGTTAGAGAAGCATGCCACAGAAGAAGGAGGGGTTGCCGCTTCTGTGTATTCACGTAAAGAACCAGTATGTCTAAATATATATGTTTCTCCATTCTTTTGTTTGAGTAGTCTTCTATAAATTCTTCTTAATTTGAAATAATTATCACTAATGTAGTTCGATTATTTTATTTTTTGTTGGTTACATCTTGCATGGTTATTATACACACGCTAGTTTGTTTTTATTTCTGAAGTTTCATTCTATCAATCTTCATTCCCCCCACCACCACCTTAAAATCCATCTATTATGTTCTTTGTGGTGGTATATATCTCTGGATATTTTCTTTTAAATACATAAGGATCTATGCCCCACAATTCCTTATTCCTGGTGATGATATCAAACTCTTCTTCTACTATTGTCCTTTCGGAAATAAATGTTAATTTTATTGAAAGGTCTTTTTTCTATCTGTTCCTGCGGATGTTGTGAAATCTTGCTTAGTTCTTTTATGTGGCCTAAGGCAGTTTTGTCCGTGGTCCTGATCCTTTAAATATTTGTTTCACCGTTTGAACTAATACTCTTTAATTGTATAAACTCTACCTATAGGTGCATTTGAGTGAAAGAGAAAAGCAAAAACTGCAAGTGTGGTCTCAAATCATGCCTTACAGAGAATCCTTTGCCTGGGCCATTGTTGCATTATTTGATAACAGCACTGGTGCAGCATCTGCTGGATCTGCTTCCCCGAGTAGTCCTCTTGCTCCCAACATAACTGGATCTAGTTCCCATGAGGGTGTATTTGAGCCTAGCACAAAGGTCACAGTGGATGGTAAGCTGGGTTGCTCTAGTGGAAGCTCTGTGGTTGTTGAAATATCCAACTTAAATAAGGTCAAGGAAGGCTACACGGAAGATGCACTTCAGGTGTGGTGCTTCAATCTATGTTAGGCATCTTTTTAGTTGTTTATTTATTTATTATTTTTATTACATCTTTAATGAGAAACATTGAATTCCATGTGGTGTGGTGCTTCAATCTATGTTAGGTATCTAATTTTATTTTTTCCAAAATATACTGTATCCCATATAAAATCTCGAAGTGCCTCTAAATGTGGTCGATAATGGTTGTTTGTTCAAATTACAGGATCCCAAGTACAAGGTTCATAAACCTGTAAAAGGTGTTCTTAGGCTGGAAATTGAAAAGCACCAGATTTCCCATGCTGACAATGAAAACATGTCAGAAAGTGGTAGTGTGATCAGTGACTCTGTTGAGATGGATTCCACATTTAAGAAGCTTCCTAATAACGGTTCTGATAGCCATCATCATAGTGGCAGCTTGAAGTTAAATTTTTCTGATGGGAAAGAATTTTCTGGTAATGGATCATATCCACATGGAAATGCAGATTCAAGTGCAGATGATGTAAGGATTGATTGTTGATGTTGTTCTTTATTTTATTATCTCACCACCCAATAGTTCTTTGTCTTAGAATCCTTATATTCATGTTTCATAGGTCTTTTTATCATTTCTTTTGAATTTTTACTCGCTTTGGAATCATGGTTTTGCTTTGAAGTAGTTTCTGATTGATGAAATGCTTGTAATCCGTTTATAAGTTAAACATGACAATTAGAGATAAATGGGTGAAGGACCAGGAATTGCTGATTATTAGAAATTCTTTAGGATATAGGAAGGAGAGAAGATACATAATTTTCAATGATTAACATATGGGTCGGGAATTGTTTGGAATACAATTCAGACTCGTTTTTAAGGGATATGTTTTGAGAAGAGAAGCAAATTTCATTGATGAATGAAATAAAAGGAGCGATCTACTCCAAAACACCTATAGATGGATTACATGAACAATCTCATTTGGAAATCAAATAAAAAAGACTAAAATCAGAAAAGGATTATTTTGTTTACATCAATACATAGCGTGAAAAAGAATCAAATCCATAAACCTATCAAAAGATGAAAAAGAATCTCTGAAATGTCTACCACTCCTTTCCCTCCAAAGGAACCAAAAGAAGACTATTAAGAGCAAGCCAAAGAGACCTCTCTCCATGGAAAGGATGGCCATCAAAATATTGGTAAGGAAATCGTATGTGCATTCTGGAAAAGCCAAGGGCCAACCAAAAGCATCGAGGATGATGGCCCAATAACGAGAGGCATAAGAGCAATGAAATTTAGGGATATGTTGACTGAACACTTTGCTGGATTTGCTGTTTGCCTACCCACTTTGAATTAGAGAGCCTTTATAAAATTTCCATCCTTTGTGTATTGGTCCATTGAACCTCTGCTTGCATAAAATTTTTAGGAATGAAATAATTTCCCAGAGAAGACCTTGAATTTTATGGCAGATAACTGGAGGTTCTTAACATTTTACTCAGTCTATTTAATTGGTGGAAGATAGTTTACAAATAATATCTTATGTGTTGGGTAAGGCATTCTTATTTTAATTTCTAGTGAATCTTGAAAGCTAATTTACTATGATCCTTGTTTTCTAATTTTTTTTGGAGTAGGGTCTCAAGTAGTTGATGTATGAAGAGAAATCTTGGAACAAGTCTTAGATTTCAAATAGTATCTTTAAATTAAAAAATATTTTAGCTTGAAAAGAAACTATACAGAATTAATTTCAATAAATAGATGTTTGTGGAATAGCCATGATGAACAACTGATGATAATCGTGAAGGATACATACGAAATTACATAGTTCTTAAAAATTGAAATTTATGCTATTATTTCTATACAATATTCACCATTGCGTAGCCAGATTATCATCATAACTGTTGACCATAAGGTTTGTTGGTTGGCTTTCAGTTCCATGCATTTGACTTCCGCATTATGATGAGGAATGAGCCGTTCTTGCAGCTCTTTCACTGTCTTTATGTTTACCCCATGACTGTTAGTTTGAACCGCAAGAGGAACTTGTTCATTCGTATAGAACTTAGAGAGGATGATAGTGACCCGCGTAGACAGCCTCTGGAGGTAAATTTCTATATATTTATAATATCAATTGCATACACATAATTTTGTCTCTTTCCATCGGTGATGATCTCTGCATATATGGAGAGCAAAATCAATTTTGCATACTTATATATTTGATTTTTATGGGAGACTTTCTTAGGCTATGTATCCTGTGGAGCTGGGTGCTTCTCTTCAGAAGTGGACTCACACTCAAGTTGCTGTAGCTGCAAGAGTAGCTTGCTACCATGATGAGATTAAACTCTCCCTCCCTGCTACCTGGACACCAAAGCATCACTTATTATTCACTTTCTTCAACATTGATATGCAAGCAAAACTAGAAGCTCCAATGCCAGTAAGTTCTATTCTGCTTCTCTTTGGATCTTGGTTCTTATATGGCTGATGGTTAATACTATGAGATCTGTTTGTTTCATTTGTTATTATCTCATATTCTGTTGTTATATTCCAGGTGCCAATTGGATATGCATCACTCCCCTTATCAGCACATGCTCAGTATGTACATAATTATCATGAAATCTATTACTTTCTTCTTCGTTTTTTTGTTTTAGTTTCTGGATAAGAGACGTGTTAAAATAATAGGGAAATATTGTGAGCAAGAACCTTGAATAAAGAAGTTTTTTTTGTCCAAAACTCATGAATATCAAGTAAGATAAATAAATAAAATAAATAAAGCTTGAAAAGATTTGAAAAGTGACTAGTCGGATATACAGTTTCCTGATTGGCATTTTTATAAAGTGCACATGCATCTTTTCACGTTTTGTTTCTTTGAATTTGGATAAAATTAATTCTATATATTACCAAGACTTGATTATCATTTTGTGTATTTTCAAATTTCAGTTATTCCTTTTTGTTTCTACAATGTAGTTACTGGAAACAGGCTTTGAATGGTGTTATTAATTATTTAATGCTGATGCTCCAGTATTTTGGTAAACCGTGTTTATTTATGCATCTCCTGGATTTTAAATCTCTGATCTTGATGGTTTAATTTAGGTTACGGTCTGAAATTTCTTTACCAGTAATCAGAGAGCTTGTTCCGCATTACCTCCAAGATACAAACAGGGTATGTTTCGCTTCCTTCACTATTGTATCCTCTGCAACTGTGAAGCTTTCTGATTCAGTGATCTTATTGATCTGCGTTTGTTTGTCTGCTACTAACCTACTATTCATGTTTTTCTGAATTTTAGGAGAGGCTAGATTACTTGGAAGATGGAAAAAACATCTTTAAATTGCGTTTAAGACTGTGTTCCTCCCTGTATCCCATTAATGAACGAATCAGGGATTTTTTTCTGGAATATGATAGACACACTCTTCGAACAAGCCCTCCATGGGGTTCTGAACTTCTGGAGGTATATTTTTTCACTCTTATGAAAATTCCACCCTCCACCACACACCCTTGCTCTCTGTGAGAATTTTGTTCAAATCATTTCATTCAACAATAGTAGATAGCCATGTCGATATGTAGAAGCTTTAATTGTTTCAAGCCAGCTTGTGGTTATTTAACAGTAATACCTTTTCCATTGTGCTGTTCGTTACATGTAGGCTATTAACAGTTTGAAGAATGTTGATTCCACTGCGTTGCTCCAATTCCTTCATCCTATTTTGAATATGTTGCTTCATCTCATTGGCAATGGTGGAGAAACCCTCCAGGTTTTTACATTGAATTTATTCCTTTTTTTTTCCAGGGGCCTTTGTATGCTCTGATTAATTTCTTTCAAGCCTATAAGACTTTGCTTGAAATTTTGATAATTTATCATTCCACATTTCTTTTTGGGGTATCAATACAAGCTGTTATCTAATTCCAGTTTGTCCTATGTATTTCAGGTTGCGGCGTTTAGAGCAATGGTTAATATTGTTACTAGGTAGTTGTTCTAGTTTTGTAGATTTTACATTTATGTGGGTCTAATTTATTAAGCCTCTCAAATGCTTCATGAGTTTTCTGATTTTCTTTGATGCCAGTATAAAATTTGAGCATATGCTCTTACTTTCCAAATTCCAGATCAAGTTCCCATCTTACTCTGAATTTACGTAATCATCATACAGTTTCTTTGATCGTTCAGTTTTTTCTCAATACATTTACTCTATTTACGAAGTTCTCATTAACTATTTGTTTGACATTTCTTTGATTCACATTCTGTCTGTGCTCGGAATTTTTATCGTTTATTTATTGCCTTTTGTTGTTACATCATGCGACAAATATATAGGGTGCAGCAGGAATCGGCTGAAGATGGTGAAAGAAACCACTTCCTGGTTAATTATGTCGATTATGCTTTTGATGACTTCGGGGGTCGGCAGCCACCTGTGTACCCTGGTCTGTCCACTGTCTGGGGAAGCTTGGCTAGGAGCAAGGTGGTTTTGACTCTTTTATTTTAATATCATAAGAATTGCTACATCTTTCCTTTTGTACATGAATCATGTGACTGGCACACACAACTTGTTATTGTTTAGCACAAACCTTGAAGACATTGGTTGGTCATTCATCAATTTCTTTTTTTCCAATTATTATTTCCTTCTGGAGTTTCATTTAGGCCCTTCCTATTTTGGTTATCATTGAACCTTCATACTTGTCTTCTCCTTTTGATTTATGATCGGTCGGTTATGTTCTTGGTTAACATAATGAACATAACACGGACGATCCTTTACATATGAACCATGTGGAGTTTGTTTGATTCCAATTTTTCTTAGTCATGAAGCTCTGTTAAAATGCTGTTTCATTATTTTCCATTTATTGTATGCAAAAAACATATTAGAGATTGCTGAAGTTTTTCTGTTTTGTAGGCCAAAGGCTATCGTGTTGGACCAGTATATGATGATGTTTTGGCTATGGCCTGGTTTTTCCTTGAACTAATTGTCAAATCAATGGCACTTGAGAAAACTCGGCTTTTCTATCATAGTCTTCCATTAGGTGGGTTTAAAGTTCTGGTTTTTAGGTTTTATATGCTAAACATGTATTCATGCAGATGCATTCATGCTGATCCGTTTCTTTTGACCTTCATTGTATATGCTAAACATGTATTCATGCAGATGCATTGCTTGTGTAAGTGTGAATGTGTTTTTAATCTCCTGGGTTTTTTGGCTCGGAAGTGAGAGTTTGTCATGAAAATATATATGTACTAAAATTTACTATACGTTAAATTACTTTCAAACTCCAAGGTTCAAGTTATAAAGAGACCTAAAATGTGGATCTATTTATATTGAATGTGGAGAATAACATGTTAGAGATGGGACTCTTTTTATGGGATTGTTTTTATGCTCTTGTACATTCCTTCATTTATCTCAATCAAAGCTTGGTTTGTTGCCTAGAAACAATGTTGAGAATAACAATGAGGGATTTGAATCTAAGCTTCTAATCTAATTTCATATTAAAGTACCGATAATCGCTTAAGCTTATGTACATATATTATTATTATTTTTACCCTAAATTTGCTACTTGGTTTATTGGATTTCTACTTCAGTGTACACTAGCCATATCACTTTGAACATTCTGCTTCTGGAAGATAATCCTTTTTTCTTCTTCCATGAAGTTGTTTCAGCATTGTGCATTCCCCTACTTATGTACTTTGCTCTCTTTCTCAAAATAATATCTTCTTATCTGAGTTACTTTACTTGTTGACATTTGAAATGATCAACGAGAGGTTGCTGTTTGGTTAATGATTGAATATCTTTCTGTCTGATACGGTGAAGATATTCTTTTGAATTTCTTTTTTTTTTTTTTGTTCCCTATTTTTTGCCTTACAGGTGAAGATATTCCTCCAATGCAATTGAAAGAAGGTGTATTTAGATGTATAATGCAGTTGTATGATTGCCTTCTTACTGAAGTACACGAACGTTGCAAGAAGGGATTAAGCTTGGCTAAACGTTTGAACAGCAGTTTAGCGTTCTTTTGTTATGATCTTTTGTCCATTATTGAACCTCGCCAAGTATTTGATTTGGTATACTTTTCTACTTCTCAAATATTGTTTCACTTCTTTTTTGGTCTATATTAAGTTATGGATGTAGGCAGATAATAATTATTGTGTACTTGTAAAATCTAAACTGGTAAAAGAAATCATTCTAAAATTTTCCGAGGAAGACATTTTTTTTAATGTGAGCTTTCACGAATCTAGAACTTCCACCAAGATTTTTTTTTATTTTTTAATATATATATATATATATATATATATATATATATATATAAATTTTAGAACTCTTTCTAGTCATGGATGTAATTATACTATTGATAGTAATACGGAGTAATCCTTGTTTCTGCTAACCATTCAAATTTCAAGTCGAAATTAATTTTAGTTGTGTAAACTTGTTGTTGGTTGAATTATTTAGAGTACAAGGATAACTGGACATGTATTCTCTTGCGAGTAGAGATAAAGGCATGGCTTTGCTAAAGACATTCCTTCATACATAGAGCATAAAAAGCTTTCTGCGTATAGAATCCAGGATGTGGCATTTCTATGCTATGGTCTTTCACCCAATTAGATAAATTGATTGTTATGTTAATCAATCTGTTGCAGGTTTCCTTGTACCTGGACAAGTTTTCAGGTGTCTGCCAATCTGTTCTGCATGACTGCAAGCTTACATTTTTACAGATTATATGTGATCATGACCTCTTTGTGGAAATGCCCGGAAGAGACCCTTCTGATAGGTGCCTTATCTTTAACATATACTTTGACAATGATTATACATCATTTTTCTGCCCTGGAAATAATAAACACGTTCATTTCAGAGCTGTCAAATAAAAAATGGTTCTTCCACATGCTTGGTCAAAATCTTTCGAATCTTAATAATCAAAGCAGAACGAGGAACCCTTTAGTAAATCTACTCTGCACAATTTTTGTATAAATACTGATCGTCTACCTCATTATGTTGAAAAGAATTGGAAAAAGACTATAACATGGGCAATGGTTCTAGTTTCTTTTATTGTGTTTAAATTCTGTTCATGTGATGTACCAGTTGAATTCAGAGAAAAATGTCAGCATGGCTATGAGCTTCTCACTCATTAGGCCAAAGTCAGCCTGTGGGAAATGCCTTGGTTTTTGAAAGACTTGCTTGTGTATTAATGACAGTGAGGCTTGTGTATTAATGAGATTAAATTGGCCTTGCAGCTGGAATATCACATAATAGAAATTGAGTGAGGATTACAGTATTTTTACTGCCGTGTTTGCCACTGAATTTCCTAGCTCTATTTTGTAGCCTCCTATTTCCTTATCTTCCTAGCCTCTGGTAGCTCTTTCTTTCTAGTCAATGTGGTCATGTGACTGAGGGCTTTGTAGAGTAGAAACTTTCGTCCCTGGTCTTGGTAGAAAAAGTGGGAAAAGGAACTTTTGATTTGAGGAACGAGGCAAGAACACCTACTCTATCCGGATTGATAAAACTGAGCTGGAATGGTTGGTTGATGTTTTCTTTGACTCTGCTCTTGTCCCGACCAATCATGAATTTTTCAGGAAGTTGCAACAATAAAGGAGTTCCCGTGGATGATATGAAATTGGGTGCTAAATCTAGCATGTTAATGGTTATTTTGGGTTTAATAATGCCTTGTAGCTTTATATCTGACCTTTTTTTTTTTTTTTTTTTCTGTTCTAGGAACTACCTTTCATCTGTATTAATACAAGAACTTTTTCTTACTTGGGATCATGATGATCTACCTCTGCGGGCCAAGGTGAGACCATTCACAATCTGTATTGGAGAAGTAATCATGCTCTATTTCATAGGGCACTTAAATTTTCATATGGATGATCTTGGTTTTGGTTTGGCATACCTACTATATAAAGTTGTTTTTTGCGTTTGTCCCACTTGGCTAACTTTTTCTAATCTGATTTATGTTTATAGGCGGCAAGAATTTTAGTTGTTCTCTTATGCAAGCATGAATTTGATGCTCGGTACCAGAAGCCTGAAGATAAACTATACATTGCTCAGCTGTATTTTCCACTTATCGGGCAGGTGCATGTTTTTCTTTTAATCTATTCTAGCCTTTTATGTATATTTTAAGTTAGCGTGTCAAAAACTTAGCTTAGCTTAAATGTATGACCTACGCTGTCTTCCAATATCCAAGAGATATTTTTTAATGATTTATTATTATTTTCCTAAAATTTTACATTTGTGTAGTAAAGCGTGATTACATTTCTCTTTGATTTGAAGTGCAGATTTGATTAATAACATGATTTCGACTAACTTAGTGATCATGCTCCTTTAAGAATTCAATGTTCTGTGATGAATAATATGGTTTAAGGTATTGAACTGATATTGGAATTACAACGTTAATTAGTGCATCCGTGCATTGGTTGAAAAAAATAAGAATATCGGACTTTATTATTAAAAAATCTGGAAAATTGAGATTGCCAACTAAATGTTTTTGAAGATTATCTGCTAGCTCATGTTGGAAGAGGTCAACAATGTGTTACCAAGATAAATGATTAATGGAGGTATTGGGATTTAATTGTTGTGAAATTTTCAGATGTTCTAGTTCATGGTTGAAATAAAACCCTATGCTTTTTAGCGTCATGTCACAACCAAAAGGAAAAAAAATATTTTTCTTATAAATCAGCAGAATAGGGGTTTCTTTTTTTTTTTTTTTAGCCCAACAAATGTGGGCGTAGAAATTTGAACATTCGACCTCAAGGGAAGGAGTATATGACGATTATCATTGACTTGTGTTTCTGTTGGTTGGATGTATAATGATTGCAACAATAAATACTCATTATTTGCCCTTAATATGTCAGTTTAGTTTCAGAGGCCGGAAATAGTAATTATGACCTCATAAACTCTCAGTAATCCAAGACTGGGATAGTAGATTCTATGTTCTGTAGAAAAAATAATCTCTTAGTAATCATATTTTAAACAAACAACTAATGTATACGATAACTTCTGTTGGGGCTCCTTTTGTTAGTCTCTTTTTACATATGTTCATTTTTCTTTACCAAAGCTCAGTTTCTCATAAAAAATGCTACCATATTCATTTTTTGGCCGAAGTAAAATTTTGTTTCCAAGGCTGAAAATAATTTTTTGGACCTTGTATACGCTCAGTGGTCCAAGACATAAGACATAAATTCTATGATCTGGGGAAAATCATCTTTTAGTAGGTTGATCTTATAGAGCGTCAACCTTTATATGATTCCATGAAGATCATCTAGAGCTTACATGATTGAAAATAATAATTCCTGCTACAAATAGGCATGTCCAATATTAAAGTTTATAGGTTTTTTTGTTTCTTCATTGCTTGGAGGAGATCTGAGGATTATATTTATGTCTGTTCACTCAAGATATTGCAGCTTCACATTATGTCATTAGCTAATGCCTTCAGAAAGTTGCATCTCTTTTTACTTTTGTTATTTTCCAGTTAAAACCTTATAATTCACCAAGTTGGTACTTAATGTGCACGTGCATGAAGTGTATATTTCAAACCATATTTGCTCACGCACATTGGATTATAGAATGTATTATCAATATATCACCATGTTGATCTTAACCAAGATCAGTTTTGCTGAACTGATTGCTTTTTTTTCTTTTGCAGATTTTAGATGAAATGCCCGTCTTCTATAACCTAAATGCCATAGAGAAGCGTGAAGTTTTGATTGTGATTTTGCAAATTGTGCGCAATTTAGATGATACCTCACTTGTCAAGGCATGGCAACAAAGCATTGCTCGAACCAGATTATTTTTCAAGCTCATGGAAGAATGCCTAATTCTTTTTGAGGTTGTTATTTATATGAAATTCCCTATTCTGTTGACAACGTCTTATTTGGCTTTTTGATCTTGTAGTTGATTGTTGTTATGATCACTTATTGTTCTAGTTGATAATGTATAACATCACTAAGATAAATGGTTCTATAGCCGGGTCTCATTAGTTTCTAGTTATATTATTGCTCGCTTCATTATTGTTATTTTTAGTTAATAATCTCAAGCCCTCATTGAAGTACCTATTTCTTGTTTCCTTCCATAGTGATAGGATAGTGAATAATACATCTCCCTGTTTTCTATATAAAAAAGAAGGTAAATTATATATCCTTATCTTTGATTTTGTATATTTTCATATGTATGAAAAGAATAGTAAATAATATATCATTTCCTTTTTATGTAGACCATATATGACTCTCTGATGTTATGTTTCTCAAGAGTGGTATGGAGATTGACTTGAAGTACTTGTTTTCTTGATGTCCCCTCTATTTTGCAGCATAGAAAACCTGCTGATGGCATGCTTATGGGATCCAGTTCTCGGAGCCCTGCTGCTGTTGGTGATACCCCTGGTTCCCCTAAGTACTCTGACAGACTATCTCCTGCAATCAACAACTACCTATCTGAGGCATCAAGACAAGAATTCAGAGTGGGTTCCATTCTCTTCATGCTCTTCTTTACCCGTGTGTGTGCTGTTGGGGAAAGAAAGAGGGGGGGGATGGGGTTTAGCAATTTGGCAGAATTTTTAATTGTTTCTTTAAATTCTTTTTCCTGTGTTTGATCATTACGTGATCATCGGAGTTTTTGTTCCTAATTTGCGAGTTTGCACAATAAAAGTGACATTTTAATTCATCCAATCACAATTACTAAAGATAATTCTGAAAACATTATTTTGTGTGAACAAGTTCTCATGTTTCTTTATCCATGCTTGATAATTGCTGTTTTAGGTTATAAAATCTTCTAATTTCTTGTCGGGTATATTCTACATTGCAGCCTCAGGGAACACCTGATAATGGTTATCTGTGGCAGAGGGTGAATTCTCAATTGAGCTCCCCAAATCAGCCATATTCGTTGAGAGAAGCACTTGCTCAGGCACAATCTTCTAGGATTGGTGCATCGGCCCAGGCACTAAGAGAGTCGCTGCACCCAGTATTAAGACAAAAATTAGTACGCTTCTCTTATTCTCAATTTTAATTTGATTCCCGATAGTGATTATGTATAACATTACTGTCATATTTGTATTAGGCAACTGAACTTGTAAGTTTTCTCTCAGGAACTTTGGGAAGAAAACTTAAGTGCAGCAGTTAGCCTTCAGGTTTTGGAAATAACAGAGAAGTTTTCCTTGATGGCATCTTCTCATAGCATTGCCACTGACTACGGGAAACTTGATTGCATCACCTCCATATTCATGAGCTTCTTCTCTAAGAATCAACCTTTGGCATTCTACAAGGCCTTATTTCCTGTCTTTAACAGTGTCTTTGATCTTCATGGTGCAACTTTAATGGCGAGAGAAAATGACCGTTTCTTGAAGCAAGTAACATTCCATCTTCTTCGGCTTGCAGTTTTTCGAAATGATAGCATAAGGAAAAGGGCTGTTTCAGGGCTTCAGATTCTTGTGAGGGTAGGATTTTATTTTGCATTTTCCACTAATTTAAAACTCGTGTTTTGTTATCCAATACTGTATTCTTTCTTTTGTGTTGCAGAGTTCTTTCTGTCACTTTATGCAGACGGCTAGATTGAGGGTCATGCTCATAATTACTTTATCAGAATTGACGTCTGATGTGCAAGTAACTCAGATGAAGGCAAATGGGACACTTGAAGAGAGTGGTGAAGCACAGCGTCTTCGAAAATCCTTAGAAGACATGGCTGATGAATCGAAGAGTTCTGATCTGCTGAAGGAATGTGGACTTCCTGAGAATGCTCTTGTAATAATTCCAGAAGCTTCTGCTGACAATAGGTGGTCCTGGTCAGAGTTGAAATATCTTTCTGACAGCCTCCTTCTTGCTCTTGATGCTAGTCTAGAGCATGCTCTTTTAGTAAGTTTTTTGGCCATTCATGTTGAGATAATTAATTGCTATTATTATTTTTGGTCTGAACATGTATGCTCACAGTCCATTCTATTCATTCCAGATGAAATGTTGGGAGTGCAGGGCTTTAGTGGTATATGTTTGGTTTTAGTTCTCCCCTAAAACTTCAACTAGTGATACCTGGTGCTAACACCATTCTGGGATGTCTGTTATAGAAAAGTTTTTTTTTGATCTGCAATAATATACTTACTCAATTTCATATAGAAAATGTGTAAGCTGATAAGGTTGACGCTTTTGAACTTTCTAAAATTTATGAAAATAATTCCTCTAATTGCATCAATCATGTAATGAAGAGGGAGAGTATCCTCTCTGAAGTCCGGAATCATGAGAGGAGTCTATATGGCTCTGCACAGATTAGACTAATGGTATTTCTGATTATTTATGATGTTTTCTTTCACTCCAGAAGGGAGTTTGTTTCCTTCAAACTAGTGGTATTTCTGGTAGTAGTTTTGCCTTCCAAAGACTTCGATAGTGACATTTGACGCAAGCACCAATTAATTACTGTGCCATACTTATGCTGGTAATTTTCTTTATTTAGGCCTCTATGATGTCAATGGATAGATATGCTGCTGCAGAAGGTTTCTATAAACTTGCAATGGCATTCGCCCCTGTGCCTGATCTTCATATTATGTGGTTATTGCATTTATGCGATGCACATCAAGAGATGCAATCATGGGCAGAAGCTGCACAGTGTGCTGTAGCGGTTGCAGCTATGGTCATGCAGGTAGTTTACATATATGGAATTGTGTATGCTCAAATTTGTATTGTCTCTGTCTGGGTGCTTAGGACGGAAATTTTTTGTTCTTTGATAAAAACTTGGATTTCCTTTAGGCTCTTGTTGCTCGAAATGATGGTGTCTGGAGCAGAGATCATGTAGCAGCTCTACGTAGAATATGCCCTATGGTCAGCGGTGAGATCACCTCGGAGGCATCAGCAGCTGAGGTCGAGGGATATGGTGCTTCTAAACTCACTGTCGACTCTGCTGTGAAGTACCTACAGCTCGCAAACAAGCTTTTCTCCCAAGCTGAGTTGTATCATTTTTGTGCTAGTATTCTGGAACTTGTAATTCCAGTCTATAAAAGTAGGAGAGCATATGGACAACTGGCAAAAAGTCACACTTTACTGACAAATATTTACGAATCAATCCTTGAGCAGGAGTCGAGCCCAATTCCGTTTACTGATGCAACATATTATAGGGTGGGATTCTATGGTGAAAGTTTCGGGAAGCTGGATAGGAAGGAATACGTTTATCGTGAGCCCCGTGATGTGCGGTTAGGTGACATAATGGAGAAGCTCAGTCATGTATATGAATCTAGGATGGATGGCAGTCACACACTGCATATTATTCCAGACTCCAGACAAGTGAAAGCGGAGGAGTTGCAGCCGGGAGCTTGCTACCTACAGATAACGGCAGTTGACCCTGTCATTGAAGATGAAGATCTGGGAAGTAGAAGAGAGAGAATCATTTCTCTATCCACTGGGAGTGTCCGTGCTCGTGTATTTGACCGTTTCTTATTTGATACACCATTTACCAAAAATGGAAAGACTCAAGGTGGACTAGAAGACCAGTGGAAGAGGAGGACTGTTCTACAGACCGAGGGCTCCTTCCCGGCATTGGTAAATAGACTGTTAGTAACCAAATCCGAATCGCTTGAGTTCTCCCCTGTGGAAAATGCAATTGGAATGATTGAAACTAGAACCGCTGCTCTGCGGAATGAACTGGAAGAGCCTCGCAGTTCTGAGGGGGATCAACTTCCACGACTCCAGAGTCTCCAGAGAATACTCCAAGGCAGTGTTGCAGTTCAAGTGAGCTTCTTACTCAGTTTCTGTTATAATTTTATGAAGTTAAGATTCCGAATCAGATTTTCATCTTTAAGACTCTGATGTACTTCTCCATGAATGCAGGTTAACAGTGGAGTGTTGAGTGTGTGCACTGCATTCTTGTCCGGTGAGCCAGCTACGAGGTTGCGGTCGCAGGAGTTACAGCAACTCATTGCTGCGCTTCTTGAATTTATGGCTGTATGTAAGCGTGCAATTCGAGTTCATTTCAGATTAATTGGAGAGGAAGACCAGGAGTTCCACACCCAACTGGTGAATGGATTTCAGTCCCTCACCGCCGAACTATCGCATTATATTCCCGCCATTCTATCTGAATTGTAAGCACTGTGTGAATACCTCTCTTTTTCACTTTTCCTGGGTTTCATGTAGTAACTAACTCTACATTCTTGATCATAATTGCTGTGTAGTCTGTCGCAAAATTGTATTTCTTCTTGTATATATATTTTTGTTCAGTAGCATCGAGATTTTACTGTGCAAGTGTGGTGTGTGCTCTAATAATAGGTTAAAAAATGCAACCACAAAGATAAACAGCTAATTTATTCTTGAAATCTAAATGACCTTTTCTCACTAGCATAAGTGTCCAAGCGTCACAAATGTGTGGACTCAAAATTCTCGCTACCAGTGACATTCAAGTTTCTGGTGCACAGAAAGTTGAATTCCTTGAATAATGTCTAGCAAAGGCATACAAGTACTGTATATAAAGATTATCTTAATTTATCGGTGAGGTTCGCCATCACAGCTTACTCTTTGGAACACCAACAGGTGAATTTCTGGACCTCTTTTCCACCACTCGCGACAACTGCTTAACAGCCTCCTTGGGCAGGCGACGAGGCGTGCTCAACCACATCCCTCCATCGGCAATGATAGTTGTTCCATTCACGTATTTACCTTCAAAATATACATAATGTACGATATTTAATCAACTAAAGATTAATCTTGTGCACTTCAAAATAATTGACTCCTAAAATTTGAGATTCTTAAACAAATACATTTTACCCTTTTATACTTTCCATGCTGTTAAGGAATTTAACATTCTATTTTCCATCGATGACCTAATGATCTTTTCAATTTTTAAAATTGTATATGATAGATTCATTTCTATAAAAGGTTTAAATAAATAAAAAAGTATCTGAAAACAATTTTGAAAGTCAATATTGATAGAAATCATTCAACAGTTCTTTTTCAAGTGTTCCGAGTACCAAACAAGGCTTTTGGAAGTTGTCAACAAGATCAACCTAAACCGAAAACATGGAGAGCTTCTACTTCTCATTTTTCAAATGCAACATGTTTGGGTAAGTCTCTAATGCAAAAATGATAAAAACATATGCATTACGGCCTCAAATGTCGGATCATACGCCAAGATGTAAAGACTAAGCATTTAAAACATTCTCAAAGCATGACTTTTTTTCCCAACAAAAAAAAGTTTTGAAACATTCAGATTAACATCAAAAAGTAGAAAATTAAGAAATGTTGCATGATTAACAAGGGGCGCACCTGCATCCGAGGCAAGGTAGAGAGCAGCCATAGCAATATCCCATTTTTCTCCTACTCTGTACAAAGGCATATCAGCTCTTACTTTACTGCTTATCTCTTCAGGTGCGAGTTTACTCAAACCAGGAGTACCCTGGATGGGTCCTGGTGCAATGCCGTTGACCCTAATATCATAATCAGCGCCCCACTCCAGAGCTAAGTTTCTTGTAATAGCATCTACAGCTGCCTGTTAGAAAGAAAATTTGACGAAAGTTCTTCCAACCGAAAAAGAGAGATTATAACCTTCAGACATGAACACAACTAACCTTGGCTGCAGATACATGAATTTGATACCAGACAGCTGTGTAATGCAAAGTAGCACTAATATTAATAATTGTTCCACCGGTAAGTGAATTTCTTCCAGGTCCTCCTTTCTTGAGATATTTAAGTGATTCATGGCACATTGTGAATGTGCCAACTGAATCAATATCCATAACTGCAGGGGATTGTTAAAATCAAGTGTAAGTAAATAGAATATGTGGCACTTCATGAAAAGCATGTTCCGGCAATAAGCGCCCATTTCGTATTATGTAATAACTCCTTTCTGGTTTCAATCTTACATATTCATCAAACATCTTTACGTAAATGAACACGTCTCTATCTAAAATAATTAGATTAACTTTGAAAGACAAACACATGCAATAAAAAAAATGGTGAAAATTTAAGAATTAAGTCTACTGAACTTTAAAAAGTGTCTAGTAGGTTCCTGATTTTTTTAAAATCGTGTCTATAAGGTCTCAACTTTAAAAAGTTTAATAAATTTCTTAACTTTCGATTTTGTAATTGTAGGTTCATAAATTTCAAACCACATCGAATAGGATAGTGACATATTACATTCAACGCTCAAGTATCTATTGAATCAAAATTGAAAGTTTAAGAACCTATTAGACACTCTTAAAAGTTTAAGGACTAGATAGACACAAATTTGGAAGTTTTGAGACTAAACTTGTAATTTAACATAACAAAACAAATAAACAAACAAAAAAAAAAAAAAAAAACATCTCTGGAGCACCCAAAACTACAAAATATCGCAACATACAACCAAACAACCTAACATGCCAGAGAAAATTTTCACGTACTCCTTTGAGTTGAATAAGAACTATATGAGTTATGACCAATGGAATTCAATTTTCATTAATTTCCAGAGTGAATATGCGTTCAAATTAGTGTAGTTCCAAGATCAATTAAATGAAGATAAATAACATCTCTGGAGCACCCAAAACTACAAAATACAAAATACTTCCAACGGACAAATCTTTTTTGCATGATCGTTAATCCCTATGGACTAATATCAAGTAAAAGCCAGGCTACCAAGATTATTGACAGTAGGTATTGCATGCGAAAAGAACCTGTTCGAAATCCATTGGGAGACAAATCTTCGGCTGATACCAGAAAGTTCCCAGCTGCTGCATTCACAAGAATGTCCAGACTACCAAGATTGTTGACAGTAGACTCCACTACTCTACTTGCGTCTTCTTGTTTACGAACATCACCTTCAAATCCAAATGCCTGCAATGGCCAGTATACAAACAACAGGTTTCAGAATCAAGTTCAGTTCTCAGAGGATAACATGGGTGATTATACATATTAGTGAGTCCATCTACACATCCGTGTGGTATACACATATTACAAACCTATGCAACTGCTTTTGAATTTTCCATATGCAGCATTTTATATGCTTTTGGAAACTCATAAATTTCATGTTCGTTAGTTGTATTTTTCAGAGTCATCTGTAAAAGCACACAGTGCAGAGCACATGACTCAATCGAAGTCTTTTAGAACAATAATTATACATATCTCGAATTCCTCAAGTTCGTCTTCCTATTATCTCTTAAATTGATTAGATGCAAATTTATGTAACTAACATCACCCTGATTACTTCCAGCCTCTACTTTAGCAATATCCAAAGTCATTGATAGATGTTTTTAAAGAAAAAGGAAGGTCCAGAAAATCAAATTATGTAACCAAAAAAAACCCCGCAAAACTTTGTTAATTAGAGCACTGTCATTTCAGTTTATCTTAAAAAAAAACGTAAGTAATCTCATTTTTAATCGTACAGTGTACTACAATCTAAATTAACAGCGGCAAGTAAGATAGGCTGCTTTAGCTTTGATAAGTTTATAATTGTACTTGCCATGACAAAGCAAAGAAACTTAGAAGAAAACCTTTTTCACGACTCCAGCTAAGCCCCATCTTTATAAGAACATTAATAACTCCGAAACAATAAAAAGAAACCGTAGATGCAAATGTTTACAAATAAGCTTTCACATTCACCTTGATTATCAAATACAAGAATTGAAAATGTAAGGAGAGGGAGGACAGGCGTGTAAGATCACGGAGAAGTTAAAGCGCATCCAACAAGTAAGCAGAGGGAGAAAAAAGCATGATGAAAAAGGGAAGAAGAAAGAGTGAAAGAGAAATACTGAAATTCCAAGAGATCGGAGAGCGGAGACGGCGGAATCGAGGACTTGCTTCCTTCGACCCATGATGGCAATGGAAGCTCCATGTTGACCAAATTGGGCGGCGATCTCGTAGCCGATTCCAGAGCCGCCGCCAGTAATCAAAGCCACCTTCCCTTTCAATATGTCGGAACGGAAGGGGGATGCCATCTCGGTTGCTGTCAAACAAGGAAGGTGCTCAGTGAGCGTGAGAGCAGAGATGCAAGTTCTTGTAATCTCCCTCCCTCAGTTTCACGGCGGAGTCCCACTGGTTGGCCAGTATTTTAAAAGGTTGGGTTAATGACGTGGCAAAGCTGCAGACCACTCCAAAATTTACGGATTAACACAATATGCTCTAGTTAGTCGCAGTCTTTGTGGCAATATGCTCTTGTGTTAGTCGCAGTCTTTATGGCAATATGCTCTCGTGTTAGTTGTGGTCTTTGGCAATATACTCTCGTGGTCTTTGATTTTGCTTTGGAGCGCTCATTCTCTAAATTCCTGATCATTCTCTAAATTAGCCGATGAAACCGACATAATTTACTAATTATTAGTGGGTAATACAGTGGTAATACAACGAAGACGTGAGTTTAAACTACTAAATAGTTAATTAAATATACTAAACTATTAATGCCAAAAATATTAAAAGAGCATCACAGAATATCAGATGTCTGTTTCATGCATATAAAACTTACAAAACTTCCATTCAAACAATTAACATATTATTATTAGCTGCTTCAGTTTTTCAAATCAGATCTGCAAGCACTTGTCTCAAGTCCACCAATTTCCAAACAAACCCTGAATATCTATCCAAACATGTTAACACTCTACTGCTCAAGTTTGATCAATTGCTGCCTTTTGCAGATCTGATTCCCAAAGGAAATGCAGTGAAGATTCACAATATTAATAATTTAGTACAGCCTTGTCTCCTACAACTATTACTTCTTCAAAAATCAACTACCAAACTATAAATGCAAAATGTAAATCAAAGCATAGGTCACAGGTAATTTCCAAAAGGATCCGAAGGGCACAATCTTCAGCTATAAAAAGAATACAACTTCCTAAGTGATATTAATCTATAAAACAACATTCAAGTAAGAAAAGTTTTCCATTCCATATCAAGAGCAAGAGTAAGACTACACTTTTACAGAGAACAACATGGAACTCTCTTCTACGTTCGGTGTTGGTAAGTAGATTCGATCAGCTGCCTGGAACCTACTAGTAGGAAAACCACAATCCAACAATTCAGACAACTTTTGTTCATCCGTTCCCTTGTTCGTTCAATCCACGCATCCTAACTTATCACCCCTTGATTTTCCAGTTATGGGATGTTCGAGGCCCGCTTGAAATACCCTCATAATATCGAGATTCAAGCCTCCGATCATTCCACAGTTCAACAAAATCTGAGAAAAGCTTGCGAGCAGACTCGGATGACAGATCAGAGAAATACACATTTTTCTCATCTTTCAACCAAGTAGCAAACTCATTGTTCTTTAAGAAATAGTCTTCCTCGGACAGTTCTTCAATTTTGGCTCTCTAAATCAACAAATCAACAAAAGTGGTGTTAAGGCCAGAGAACCAGAAGGGTCACACGACAGCCCAGCAATAAGAAATAGACATAGAATGCTCTCCAAAAAAACCTAAGACAAACGAGGGCATTGCATTTAATTCCTTGAAAAGGAAGTATATATAAATGTATATTATATACAGTCACACAAATCTTCCTCTGAACAGATCTTGCAAGGAGTTCTGTAGAAGTAACTAAACAAGCAAGCCTGAAGTGGGAAACACTGATGCAAAGTTGAATTTTTGCAATAACAGATAGGCCTAGAATGTTTCAAACTTCCCAATAAAACATCATGCCAGTATAATGGCTGAATTCATGCAGTTTATCACAAGGTTCACAACAATCTGATGAGGCAGGAAAGAAATTTATAGTCGCAGGAAGTTTAGTAGAAGCGACAAAACAACTAACAAATATGGATAAAGCCAAGATGCTTCTCCTATTGGTTCAATCAAGAAACCGTAGATTAATTTCAGTGGATAATGCTGTTCCAGTGCCATCACACAACAACCCCTCCCCCACACAAGAAATAAGATGGGCTGTAAGATGCAAAAGATTTGGTTGATTTAATTTTTCAGAGTAACAACCTCTGCCAAATAATTCACTTTTCTAACACCACATAAGATAAATGTACATCCATACAAGAGTAAGGAATGGACTACATGGTTAACATACTTCAGAGTGGTGATGGGACAACCTTATTGCAACTCTCTTAAATATTAATTTCTACTTTCAAGTAGCCTGATACAGTGGCATTGTACCAAACAATTTGATGTTAACAATGGTTCTTTCCAGTGAAAGAGCACAACAAAATAACAACGAATAGGAAAGCCCAGGTTATGAGAAGGTGAATTTTAAATTGCAAACACATTCCCCTTGTGCAACTTCATTAGTAATTTCTAGCCCTCTACATAACTGAACCAAATTGAGATGATCCCATAGTAGGATATTCAAATACTAGATCTACTGCAGTTGAATACCTCAAGAAATAATAGTAATGATTGAAAAGCAGTGAAGTCGGGGAAAACAACCCATACATGATGAACACAAACTAACCATATAGAGCATTACAATCAATTTCGTACTTCTGTACTACCCAATTCCCTCTAAGAATAATAAAGTACAATCCCATCTAAGAATAATAAATGGAGGCTGGTAGGAAATAGATGCCCGTGGTCGGTCCGGTGATCTTCTTACTTTATCAGACGAATCCAAGATTTTCATTTCAGAGGTGCTGAAGGGAGTTCATTCTTAACTATAAGAGTCTGTTTTCAACCGAATCATAAACAAAGGAAATATGCAGGGATGCTCAATAGCATAAAAAAGATAATATGCGGTAGTGCAATCTCGTAACTAAATGTAAAAGTAGAGTGAATAAAACATAAACTAAAATGCATGCTTTATCACTACAGAAGAACTCACTAAAGGGTGATCGTCCCTGTGATGCTTGCCTTTGAGAATATCCTTCGACTTCTTCTCTGAAAGAAAAAGGCAGGGCATGACAAAACTTTACTTTGGAAACCTATTTATAAAGTACTTCTTCATAATTCCGTTCACAAGTAAAATAAGTCAAATTTTACATCTGCATCTGCAATGAGGCCGCTGGAGAAAAACTGGAAAAGTAAAAACTCGTGTGTTCAAATTCTTGCAGGATAATCTTCTTTCTTGAAACCACAAGTTCCCAGCATGAATTATGAGAAACGGACAGAAAAACTAGCAGAGAGAATGAATGAAGAGTATATATAAAAAAAAGGGGGTTTTGATTTCTATATTAGTTGGCCATAGAATCGACATCAGTTTAATACCAAAAACCTAAACAGAGAATTGAAGCAATTTGTACGACATCATTCTTCAAATTGAGATAAAATAACCAACGAAGAAGAAAACAACCACTCGACTACCTATCTGTTAAAACATAAAAACACCAAACACGAACCGTAACATGCATATTTCTGCAAATTGCGCATTCGAGTTTACCTGAATCGCGCTTCGAGTGCTTGTGAGATTTCTTCTCCTTCCGCTTCTCTCTCTTATCTCTCCTTCTGCTTTCCCTTTCCTCATCTTCTGCAGCTCTTGGTCTCTTGCTCCTCTTCTCGTCTGAACTTAAACGAACAATAGTATCAACACAACACACAGAGCAATCCACCGTAGATTATTGGAGAATACACTCCAAGAAAAGAAGAAATGGAAACTCCTCTAAGGGTACTGCCTTTCATTTCGGAAGAATTTCGAGTGTAAAATCAGATTAAAGGAGGGGAAGTGAAATTTTCATAGACAAAAAAGTAACGGAAATCTGTACCTTCAGAAGACGAAGCCGCTCTTCCGTTCTTCCTCTTCTCCTTGGATTTTCTTTCGCTTCCGCCCATGGCAAAATTGACAAAGATTGTGAATCGGTTGATTCAAGCTACATTCCGGTTATAAAATAAGGGCTTTTTAAAAACCTTTTTATTCATGGATTAATTGAATACAAAAATTTCGATCAAATTCCAAATATTAGATATTTTTTTGTAATTTAGAGAAAAAAAAAAGTTCTATTATTCTAATTTTATATTTATTTTCTATGGTTGTTCATGATATTCTTTCCTTAAAATGAGGTGATTTTCAAAATTATCAAATAGCTTTGTAATTTTCTTTAATGGAAAGGGGAATTATTTGAATTTTCAAAATTACAAATTTGATAACTAAACTTAAAATTAACATAGAATTAATTTTTTAAAAAAATATGGTTATTATTTTAAATCGTGCGCGGTAGAAGGGTAGTGTGGAAGAGGAGAAGAGTATTAAGCGTTGTGGCGCGAGTTTCCCTCCATTCGTTGGTTTAACGAACTTTCGGTAATGTTCATATACTCTACAGAGTGAAGGCGTTGAGATGATTTCAGTCTGCAACTCCAACTCCAACTCCAACAAATCTCTCTCTCTTAACCAAAAATGTTGAATGGTTGGGTCCTTGCAGTCGTCTTCATCACTGTCCTCGTTTCTCTCTGCAATCCAAGAGGCGTCTCCGACATCGCTTTCTCTTCCTCCAACCCTCCTTCCTTCTCTTCTCCTTTCGATTTCTCTGAAACTCATCGCCTCTTCTCTTTCCTTTCAACTCTCCAATACGACTTCTACCGACAATCTTGCCCCCACGCCGAGAAGATTGTAAGCTCTTCCATGGCTTTGATTCACTCACGCCGCCAAGATGTCTCCGCTTCTCTCCTCAGACTCTTCTTTCACGACTGCTTCATTCAGGTGTGTATCTCCCTTTCTTGATTCCGTTTCTTGATGTTCTCCCCTTCTTTTTACCTTCTTCTTTCTTTTCTTCCCCATGTCCATTTCCTTTTCCGTCATGTGTTCCTTCAATTAGGGCTGCGATGCTTCCATCCTGTTGGATCCCACCACAGGTGACGATACCTATTCGAGTGAGAAGCAGGCTATTCCGAATTTGACCTTGAAGGGTTTCGTTGAGATAGATCAAATAAAGGAGGAGCTTGAAAGGGTTTGTCCACGCGTGGTTTCTTGTGCTGATATCCTCTCCCTTGCTACTAGAGATGCCGTCGTTCTGGTAAATACACAAATCATTGCTTCTTCACTTTTTTTTTTCATTTCTTGTATTTCTTTCAAGCCTTCTGTACTAACTGAATTTTGGAATTTTTGAGGCACTGATGAGATGACTTCCTCTAGTCTTCCTTAAGTCGACCGTTTGCTAGAACTAGGGATAGAATTGCAGTTCAATTCTCAGTTATTGTGTTTCGATTCGACTAATGTGAATTGGCGCTTAGGCTGGTGGCCCCTTCTATCCAGTTTTCACTGGCAGACGAGACAGCACAAGGGCATACTTTGAAGAAGCAATGGCGGAATTGCCACGACCCGACGACAACATCAATCGCACTCTTTATCTATTTGCAGCAAGAGGACTTGACGAAAGAGATATGGTCAGTCTTTTAGGTAGGATAAAATTACTTCTGCCCTCAAACTCATTCTCCTCACAATTAGCTCAGTGATTACCTTTTGGCTTTGTGTGGTCTGGCTATGAAGGAGCGCACAACATTGGGAAGATTGGGTGTCAGTTCATTCTGAATCGTCTTTATAACTTCT
Organism: Cucurbita moschata; assembly: GCF_002738365.1. Lineage (NCBI taxonomy): Eukaryota > Viridiplantae > Streptophyta > Magnoliopsida > Cucurbitales > Cucurbitaceae > Cucurbita > Cucurbita moschata. The sequence goes on from NW_019268533.1 coordinate 172,967, forward strand.
CCGGAACAAGCCTACCAGATCCATCAATTGACCCCGAGTTCCTGAACCTGATGAGATTCAAATGCCAAGAGAAGGAGCACAACAACACCCATGTCAGTCATGATCAAGTGTCTCCAGCATCATCCCCAACCCCAGAGGCATCAGTAGAGACGTTGAGGAGGTCTACCTTGGGCATGTCCTACTTTCAAGAACTGTCGCCTTCGCTGTCACTGGAGGGAGGCTTCGACACTCATTACTACAAGAGCTTGTTGAGTGGAAGAGGACTGTTGTATGCTGATCAGCAACTAATGGCCGATGAGAACACTGGAAGACTGGTAAAGGGGTATGCTTCTGATGACGGCTCTACCTTTCGCATGGACTTTGCAAGGGCTATGGTGAAGCTATCGGTTCTTGATGTTCTAACTGGTTCTCAAGGTCAAATCCGTGAAAGGTGCGGGTTCTAATCTACAAGAGCTTATTTTGTTTGAGACGTTCTAGTGTCATTGCTCTGTTCTGATTCTTGAACAAAGCTAGATATCTTTTACAACTCGTATAGAAGTCGGTTGATGTTAATATCAGGAATGTATATAATACAAATTTCTCACCTACGGAACCAATAATAACCATGTTCTTCCTGCCTAACATATGGCGCCTATATATATATATATATATATATATATATATATATATATATATATATATATTGAGTTTTGGACATACATTGAGTTTAACAGATTCCATGTAAGAAAAACGAAGAACCCCTAAAATCTCAGTCGAATCATCAGAATTATATATAGAACAAGCATTGAATTTGTTTGCACACTTGGTTCCTCACAGTTGGTCATTAAAATTTTTAGATCTACCAAACATTTGGATGGTAAGAAGTCTTGATACCTTTAGTTCTAGGTCTTGGCTGATTTTCCTTATCTTAATAGGATGTCTTTCCCTGCCTTCCTTATTATGATTATTAGACTAACTAAACACCAGATTTAAGGATTTTCGGACAACTCTTTGAACGTGCAACGATTAAAAGAAGATGTACATTAATTGTCTCAAAAGCAAAACCTACCACCAAGAAGTGAGTGATAACTACAAGAAATCATCAGTCGTAGACAGATACAGGAAGAAACAAAATCAATAGAGGAGAAACCTCTTTTGAGTATTCCCTCGTCAACAAAGAGGTTCAAATTCAACAAACCTCTTCCTTAATATTACATTTTTCTGTATCTATTTTATGTGTTCGTGTTGCCAATCGGGGTGTCCTATAACAAAATGATACTGTTTTATGCATAGGGTATGGAGCATCAAGGCTTTAATTTGTTTCAGGCATATGAGTTCGCAGTTAGATTAATTATTTCTAAAGATAAGGTGTAAAAGATGTCCTACCACATGCATGAATATAGGAATCATATTAACACGAAAAGGAAAAATAAGTATATATAGCTCTGCATTATAAATACTTGGGAATCCTATGAACACGGAAAAACGTTGGATTGCAATTTCTTAAATACAATTTCCACAGACGAAACTTCAATGTCTAATCCATAACTTTGACCCCCATAAAGCACATAAAGATACCCTTTTGGAGATAAAGGCGGTGGAAGAAGTCGAGATACCTCGGGAAAATCTGATGTGGGTGGTGAAGGCACATCCTTCTTCTTCATAGAGTAGTATACATCAGCGACCAGAAGCCAAATAAGATCGGGATCAATAGATGCAAGTCCTCCAAGCGCATTCAATGATGCTTCCCTAAGCCCCATAACACCACTAAAGGCTACACCTGCCACTAAGCCACTAACCTTCTTGAGAACTACTTCCAATGCCGATGCACTTCTTCTGTTTCTAGATAGATCAGCAATCATATTGAGCAGTGCGACCTGAACTTTCAAATTGGAACCTTCAGCAACCGAATCCTCTGATGATATAGATGCGCTGTTTCTATAGGGAAGTTGTAGCACTGCCTTCTCATCTCTCACGTTTTGTTTCCTTAGAAATGGAGACGTCGTCAGAAGCTTCCAAAAATGAAACCCATCTGTATGGAAACGTCGTGTGAAGAAATCTCCACCACAAATTTGTACAGAACTGCTTATCACATTTAGACATCTTCGAGCAGCCTGTAAGTTGTATGGATTACTATCTCAAAATCAATAAATATTAATTAGGAAAAAAGAGGCAGCAAGCCAGCAGCATAAATCTAAAATCAACTAGTAAGTATTTGTTGGGTGTACAAGTTTATGTAGGTCAGAGGTAGGTCGAAGTAAAAGACAACCATTTTGTTTCTTTTCCTGTAGATTTTCGAACTAAAATCCTAAAAGTCAACGTCCAGAGGTGGATGAATCGAGAGATACAACAATTGCTCAAGTGAAAACTAGATCAAAGACTTTGGTTTTGAGGGGGAAAAAACATATGGACAGGTGATAACTTACCACTGGATTTTTGTTCTGAATGCAAGCAACCAAAAAGGGCCATATTTTATTCATGGCCGGAAGCAACCTATTCTCATCAGACCCCTCATCAGAAACATCCAAAGTGTCCAGAAGTCGATAAAAGGACTTTGAGCGCAAAGTTTCCTCAATTGTTTCCTTGGTATCCTTCTCATGCTTATAGGCTTCTTCCACTTTTGCCAATGCCACGACGCCATACTATGCAAAGAATTTATTATTTATAGCATTAGAATCAAATTTAAGCAAAACAAAATTCGATCTAGCAAGATTTCATGGCATTCTTCACCAAAAAGGGATGGGGGTGAAGAGGAATCTTTACTGCATCAAAGTGACGTGAGAGAGAGACCTAGAGAAAGACAGAAAAGCCACAATTTCTATTGACATGCCTCCATTCATAATGATGATTATGATGCAAAATATGATAGAGTGCAATTCGCATCAAGGACATGAAATACTTTTTGGTGACATTCTCAGACAAAAAATGGCCACGAAAAGATCCACTCACAAACAAGGAGATGCAGTTCTTAGCTCGAATCTAGGCAGTCTTTGGAAAATGCAGGAGACTCAGTTTTTTTTCTCCCCCCCCCCCCCCAG
>NW_019268533.1:176680-184536 GCF_002738365.1 Cucurbita moschata
CCCCCCCCCCCCCCCGCAGAGTTACCCAGACTGTAATTAGATGGCCTCCAAATTTCAACATCTATAAACAGAAAAGCTGGAAGGTATACAATGCGCACAAGCTAAATAACAGCTACATTTCCTAGATAGTTAGATCAAAATAGGTCGTAGAAAAATTCTGAAGCGTTTTTTTCCATCATTTCAAGTAGCTGAGAATGAAGTGCTCAGTCAAACACTTGAGATTGGGGAAAAAACCCTTAGCTTTACAATAAGTAATGTTGCAGGGTCAGGATATGGATCAACTTCAGCCATTAGAGACATACCTCAACAATATCTAAGGCCACCAAGCATGTTGCTTGATTCTGTGAAGCTAGGAGAGGTGTAGCAGTCACAATGCACGAACCAGCAATGGATCCAACTGTTCTTCTATATCTTCTGGAATCATTGAACTTGAACAAAATATTTTCCCACTCTACACAGAATAAATTAACCTTTAAATAATTCTCTTTCATTCAACACTGTTTCCCTTGCAAGAGCAGAGGAACTGAATGGAACATAATATTTCATCTAGTTCCTTCTTTCACAGTTCATAGTTAAATTTTTTTTTGTTTTCTACAATGGTTAAACATTTAGTACAGTACACAATATTACAGTTTATAACTAAAAGCCCTCAACTTTAGATCACCAAGATCAGAGATAAAACGTTTTAAGGTTGATTAAATATCAAAATCTAGGAGGTAAATTTGGTATGGCATACAAATTAACAGGATCAATCACCTGATTCCATAGAAGATATATTTTTGTCATCATCATAACATGATCTTGATACTCCTCCAGACTCAAATTCTGCCTGCTTTCCCTCGTTAGAGATTACAGACATGACATGAGCAAGAAATGATGCTGCTTTACTAGGCAGCAAATTAGATTCGTGCTTTGATACTCTTGCAATCTCTGCTACTGCCTGGAGAAAAACAGGTCCATAATAATATAAAAACATGAACAATTTGGTTTTACATCGCAAAGATTCTCATAACTGAGAGACAAATTAGGAAACTCTCCGGGAGACAAATTAGGAAACTCTCCCCCCAGCCAAAGTAATCTAAGAACTCATCAAAGAGCTCAATGAGAAAAGAAATTCAAAAGAACGGTCATAATCCCTAAAATCTGACAGGAATACGAAGGACCAGCAACCTCTCAACAGACAGTCATATTAATTATTGTAAACCTTAGTACAAAGTGAATATGCATAATTCAAAAGTGACCTTTAAGAAGGGACCGGTTAGATTGGGGTGCTGATGTCTTCCAAGAATCTCAAGTTCCAACGATACTGTATGCATCTGCAATTGTTCGATGCATCAGATTCCAACCCATTCAGGAGTCAAAGACATGTAAATACAAGTCCACACATATAAGAAATGTAAAAGATTTTCATTCTAAGCAACCATCAAGAATGTAGAATGGAAAACTATGAGCATAGAGCCATATGCATGCGTTCTATACAGCACAGGTGCTCCCTCATTAGTTGCTAAAGGATTAATTGGCATACAGGCTCCTCCAACAGAGGCAAAATCTCATGAGCTATTCCAATATAGGAAAGGATAGCAGCAAGAACATTTGGCACGTGTGGGTTGAGATCCAAATGACGCAACTGCCGGCATATTGAATCAATCACATAATCTGCATTTTCCAAAACCAAGTTTCGAACCTGCAAAAAGTTCATATTTGCAACTGATCAAAAAAGACTTGAGAACCAAAGAAAAATGTATTCACATTATCTTACCGTTGGGTAACCAGATGAAGAAGAAAGAACATGTAAGACAGCATCAGAGGTGCTTCGAACTTCCACGTTTGAGGAAATAAGATTCTCGAGCAACAAATAAAGAGATTGATGAAGAAATCCACAAGAAGAAAAATCTTTTCCAAGGCACATGCTAAAAATACCTATTCCTTCAATTATAACCTGTTCAAGAGAAAGTTGCAGTTTAAATACAATGTAAAATCACTATATGGCCATGAAAAAATCCACAACTATGCACATAAGGTATGAAGCTTGATCTTTCCTGATGCAGCATCGCAGTGTCTCTGAAGAAGTGTAAACAAATGTCTTCTTCACCAACAGGATGAATCGGGGAAGATTTATGTTGTACAGGAAGGTCCCATATCTCAGGAGATAGGTACTCATGCAAGATTCTACCAATACAATCAATTAATTGAGTTCTAACTTTTTCCAGGGAAATCTTCCAACTAGCTTCATTACTTGTGGCACATTCATAGTTATTGGTAACCTTCCTGTGCATTCTTGCCCTCTGAAACGTACTTGAGAAGTAATCTACTGAATATTCTGAAACACCAAATATCATCTCATTCAGAATACATATATCAGTGCTTGCCTGGCGCACTAACAGTCCTGAACCATTCCTCCTGTACCAATGTTCCCAGCTTTCTTCACTGTATTCTTTCTTCCGAATCTCAGAAACCAATTTTTGTAAGCTTCCCAATGGGATATCAATGGCAACCGATAAACTACCTTCACCTTTGCTATCTGATAACAAGAAAGTATATGAGATGGTACAAAGTATAAGAACAAAAGAGCTAAATAATCAGATAGGAATAGTATAAAACCTGCCAAAGACAAACCAACAAGTCGGAGAACTCCTCCAAGAGCTTCATAAAGTTTCTGACTGCCAATGCCATTAAACCATGGAGGCATGCGAGGAAGTACGTGATCACTTTGCTGTATATCTTTCTCCTGAACCCTTGTGAGCTCTGGAACTGCAGGTGAGGCAGTATTCATGATGGAAAGGCAATCACTGATGAAACTAGTTCCAACTTTTAACTCAGTAAGAGAGTGCAGATATCCTAGAGAAGATGGCCTCGCTGAAAGAAATTTTCCAAGAGAATTGGCGTAAACTGAATTCTGATTTAGACAAACAGCAAATACATCTAGAAAGCGAGCAGCAGTTACCTATACATTCAGGGACCAACACAAAATTAATATGGTATTAATGACATAAAAACCAGTGAAAAAGAGATTAAAGAACAAAATGAAAAAATAAATGGGGGAATAACCAAAAAATAAAATCATCCAGGGTCAAGGAAAAATATCAATAGCATAATATGACAGGAGGAAGGGTAAGAATAGCTAAGATGAATCAACTTTCTCCCCATTTTTAGACATAGCTCATGATTAACCACAAGTGAAATTAGACAAAAAATATATATATATTCATTGTTATGATCCAAAACATGCATCCAACCATACAAATTATCTTTATATTTTGTAACTATGGTTGAAGCCATAGAATTTTGAAAAATTATCGTTTAAATTTTCAAGCAATAATGCAGCAAGTCATACTTTATACTTCATCTACATCTTTTGTAAGTTATAGATTGAACATGATGTACTAAAGCAAATGAAATTGACACATCTGTTAAAACATCAGAGAGAAGCCCATACTGGAGAGTGGATTAGATGATCTATAATGAGCTGAGGCCCAGAGTAATACACCACTACAAGTAACTGTCGAGCATGTGATAGGGCAAACTTCTCATCACTGCCAAGAACCACATTCGGAAGCCTTTCAACCAGCCTAGATTTAATGAGGTAGAAGTTAGCTATACAATACGTCCAAGAAATTTTAGTCATTTGTAGTTTTAGATTTCAAGATAAGAACCTAACAAAAATTTTGGCAATATCAAGCTGCAATTGATGGTTCTGAGTTATCCAAAATAAATATTCAAGGAACTCTTGTGCAGTGAATGAAACATCCTCAGAGTCATCAATAGCCAAAGCACACAAGCACTCCTGCATCAACAGCCAGAATATAAATTAAACATCTTGAGCAGCAAGCTTAAAAAATTTTCACAAGGTATAAACGATCAAGATGCTAACCATGTCAATTTAAACATTTTCTAGTTGAATCAATAAATTGAATGAGTAAGCATACAAAATTTCTTAATAACACCCAGCATGTTCAATGAGTATATTGCCTTTCAAGCTGCTCCAAGATCACATAAAAATAATCTTATTTTCATCAAGGAATAATGCATGCATTTGAACACATAATGAGGAGGTTTCTGAGGCTATTAGTTTTCAGACATGAGTATAACATATTTTACAATAGAATAAAGAAAAGAAGTGATGAACTTTTTCCCATTAGCTTCTAAAAGATAGCAATGATTAGGGCACCCCTGCACTCAATTAAAAGTTGTAAAATGAGAAGGATCCAGGTTGCAATAAAAAAAAAACATCAGCCAGGAAAACTGAAAAGAGAAAAACCTGAATTCCAAAATCACAAGTCACATATATAATTGATGCCGTCAAATATGGAAATCTTAAAAACAACATATTACTGACCATAGTTGTCAGAACAAATCTAAAAGCTTCCATTTCTCAGAAGATCCTTACAGAGGAAAAGTGTTATTTTAAGACAAGCAGTATTCTTGAAACACATACTTTTTTTCTTTTGGATTCCCTTCCACAATAAAAGAGTTTCAAAATGCTTTTCTTCTTTTTATTTTGAGAAATTGGGAATCTTTTCCGTAACCTCTGGCCTAAGGCAGAACATCAAGTCTTCTTTCTGTGAACTCATATTCATATGATTACAAGAAAAATATGTAAAATCTAGCATCATTTTTATAGTTGAAACCCAATAAATAAATAGTTGATTGCATTGAATAAGAAGAGCATGAAGTTCAAATTATTGAAAAACAATCAATTTCATTTTTGAGGCAAGAAACTACCAATCTTGCTTATAACCATGTAAATGCAGCATTGGTCTACCTTCGAGGTCTTGCACTGAAACTCATACATTTTCACTTCACTTTTCACTCACTTCAATATAGGCTTTCAGGTCCCACATGTATGAAAAAGGTTTGATATATTCAAAAAAATGCAACAAATTCAACAAAATGGGTGTTATAACCAATACTTTAAATCCATCAACAAGAGACCATAAATCACTCCCCAAATAAATTGATTACAAAAGTAGTTGTAGTTCGTTTTGCTTACCAAAAGCATCAATCTACTCTCCTTCAGCGTATAACTGCACCTAGATAGTAGTCCATTAATGGCAGCCAGGATTCCCAGTCTAACCTTTTTTACCAGATGTACACAAATCTAACAAGCACCCAGAGAAATTATAAATCGAAACAGATCAGTGGTTACAATAGCTATAAAAAGATTTTTGTCAAGTATTGAAGGACTCAGATACATAACCTTCAATGACTTACAGATGGAAAAGTTGCACTTAATAGTTTATCCACATTTGCTGAAGTTTCTGCAACCCATTCCTTTGTACGATCCACATGAAAAGATTTGTTCCCCTTAAGATAGTCAGCACTCATCTTCTCCTTAGATCCAGATTTATTAGTAGTTTTCTTTGCCACACCAGCAGATGTAGACTCTTCTACCTTTATACTCCCACCTTGGACTTTATTGGGTAATTGACGGAGTTCCTCAAGAACATATTGTGCCTTTTTACCCTTCTCCATAATACTTTCAGATTGAAAATCCATAAACATGTCAAGGCTAGACTTATTAGCATCATCCTCGAGGACTATCATTAAATATTCAGCCAAGCCTCTAATTGCTTGGTTTGTGGCTTCTGTATTCCCAGCAGCCCCACTTAATGATGTTTTAGAGGCCTGCAAAACTTTAGAAAATTGACTAACAACACCAGGCAAGAAGAAGGCCAATGCATCAGCTGTTCCAACCTGCAAAAGAATAGTATCAATACTGTAAACCACCGAAACATTCATGTTCAAGATTATTGCTACAGAACTAATACAGAGAATTGTAGAGTATCAAAGAGAACTATTTGTAATTTGTTTTTTATTATACGGGAACTTCCCTCTTCGAGCGAATAAATAAAGAAGTGGCAGGGATTATAGATTTTTCAATAATGTTGATTTTGGGCCTAAAAATATTTACACATACGCTCCATTGCTTTAACTTGAACCAGGTTTTTCAAGTGTAAAATACATCAATCAATATAATATCGGTAGAATGATTTTAGTCTCATTTCTTAATTTAAGCAATCCAATCAAGAGATAGTGTCACAAATTTTTATCTCACGAAGAAGATCTAGTCTCTGCGGGTGAAGATCATGCTATGCATGACCTAAAACCCTTGTCCCTCCTTCAAGAATTTACTCTATCTGATGACAGGTAGCCCATGAATACAAAGTTAATTCGAAGTTAAATATTTACCTTTGCAACAAGTATGCGAAGGGTCATAAAGGCTTCAATGCGAAGTTTAGAACTTCCATGATGTCCTCGTATAGCCTCAATATCTGCAGCCTTTGAACATACTCATGAACAAATAGAAAGACTTGGGCAAAATAAATGCTAGAAAACAAGGGAAAATCATTGAAACATGTTTTTTCATACTTTGAGAAGAAGTGATAGCCAGTGTCCAACAGCAGCTGAAGCAGTTTCACTCCGGAGAAATTCAAGTAAGCATTCATTTGGCTTTGACTCTTCTGAAAGTTCAAGATGGCCTTGAAACTCTCTGTTTTCTGCAAGTGCTGGAGAATCAGATATTTGTTTGCATGAGCATGCATCATCTGAGCAGGGATATAAATTCACAAAGATCGCCTTGTAACACTTGATAACTCCTTCGCGGAATTCTTCTGATGCCTCCAAGGGAGACAATAAAGCTGCACATGTTAACTTTTTCAGCACTACAACCATCTGCATTATCACATCATCATAATTAGGACAAATAGCTAATTCAGAAAATGGATATACTAAAAAAGTATTTAAAGGCTATTCACAGAATACAGCATGAATAGCCCAATGAACCTATATTTCTTTTATTTACTTTCTATGAGACCGTACAACGAACGGACACAATTGATGAAAAACTTGAATGCTTCCTTGCAGTAATTTTCCCCCAATAGGCAGGAAGTGGATCTAAGAGACAAACGAGAACCTACTTACCTTATCACCCTCATTCGTGTCATAAGTCAACTATCCCCGAGAATAATAAATCTACTTACCTTATCACACTCATTCATGCCACAGGTCAACTACGCTAGTAAATAATAAATCTCAACCCCGGCACCATAAAACATAAAATAAAATTAGACCAATAAGATAATTGATACTACAGGAAGAAAGATGACGTAAACTGAAATGCAATAAAATCAAATCTCCTCCAAAGCTGTTTCAGCAAAATTCTTCTCGTGAATAGAAATATATTTAGTCGAGATTAGTTATTTAAGACTGATTAGCGTGTAGTAAGCAACAAGCATCGCTCTAAGAACAGTCCCTGACACTACAAGGATAATTAACATTTAAGAAATGAAAGGTAAACAAATGAGGCACATCTCAAGTCTAATGGTATTTTCAAATTAGACCACCTGCGCCACAGATCCTAAATGACACTTCTTCAGGAGTTCTTCAAGACACTGAAGCACACCTTCTGCTACACTGTCACTCACTCTATAAGGCAGATCGTGAGTGACAGACTTCATAATATTTTTTTCAGAATTAACCTTCTGCTGAGATCTGTCCTCAACCGCTGCATCCAATAGCAGCAGTAGCGGGAACAGCGCATAACTGAAAATAGCAAAACTAAACTATCAGGTATGATTGCAAGTTCAAAAGGACTGAAATTATAACAAGTTAATAAAAATAGATTTTTTATTTCGTTCTTTTAGTTTCTCAGTGCATGTATGAAGAGAGAGTAAAATTGTAACAGCCCAAGCTCACTGCTAGCAGACATTGTCCTCTTTGGGCTTTCCCTTTTGGGCTTCCCCTCGAGGTTTTTAAAATGCATCTGCTAGGGAGAGGTTTCCACACCTTTGTAAAGAATATTTCGTTCTCCTTCCCAACCGACGTGGGATCTCATAATCCACCCCCCCCCCCCCCCC
>NW_019268533.1:185089-198098 GCF_002738365.1 Cucurbita moschata
CCCCCCCCCCCCCCCACCTTTCAGGGCCCAGCGTCCTCGCTGGCACTCGTTCCCTTCTCGAATCGATGTGGAACCCCCCAATCCACCCTCTTCAGGATTCAGAGTCCTTGCTGACACACCACCTCGTGCCACCCCCCCTCCTTTCAGAGCTCAGCCTCCTCGCTACCACATCCTTGGTATCTAATTCATTTGTAACAGCTTAAGCCCATTACTAGCAAATATTGTCCTCTTTGGGCTTTCCCTTTCGGACTTCCTCTCAAGGTTTTTAAAACGCGTCTGCTAGGGAGAAGTTTTCGCACCCTTATAAAGAATATTTCGTTCTCCTCCCGACCGACATGGGGATCTCACAAAAAAAATTTAAGAAGTCTTCATAACCCAAAAAGATTTAAATGAATGAAAAAAAATCATTGACATCATATCGATCATCTTTTTCACCTAGCTTTTCTATGCCTTCCGAGATTTTTTTCAGGTTTTCGATGAAGTTGATTGATAAGCAATGAAACATGTTGATTACAATTATGGTTCAGAGGCTAAATACATTCTTCGTCCCTGAAATATAGCTTTATTTTCAAGTTATTTCTTGAATGAATGGTGGATGAATGAGTAATTGCGTGAATGCTGAGAGTTATAATAAAAAACGCAAATGTAACAATATATAAAACGAACATCACTTAAAGAAATATAACATAATGAATTTGCAAAGTGGTAAGAGTAGCTTACTCAAAACAAGGTTGCAGAGAAGTTGGGGATGTTTTTCGAAGCAGCTCAAGCATTGAATGAATCGAGGAGGAATGTTTCTTGGGCTTTTGGAGAAGCTCAAGCAACTCCACGCAACACGGTTTCAGCATTGCGAACACTCCATTTCTCTGAACTCCTTCATTTGATTCTTCCGTATTTTGTTCCTCGTTTAAGGAATTTATATCAACTATCTCCATCTTCAACAGCTCAGAAGAAACAGAGGAAAAGCTTTACTTAAAGCAAGGTCAACCACGAAACCAAAAGAAACAAAAACAGTTATATCAGCAATTGAAATGAAGCTAACGATCAGTTGCAGAACGCAATAAGAATTCACATAAAGGTGAAGATGCAGCAGCCGAGAACCTGTTCAGAGAGCGCGAGAAGACCCGCTAAACTTCAACATGTTTGCTGTATTTTTATTTATTATATTTTTTTTTTTATTGTTTTTCCCCATCCGCCCTCTTACGGTGCTGCTCCGGGAAGCTGTGGCAGTGGGCTGGGCTGGGCTGGGCTACAAATGATAACGATGGACCTTAAATTTTGTTACGACCCAATATTTCTCTTCGGCCCTTTCTTTCTTTAATTGGATCCATTATTCACTAAATATTTTAGTTAATTAAAAATTATAATAATTTTAATTTTTCTTATATAGAATATTACAACAAATACAGTAAAAAATTTTAAAATAATGATTTTACTCCCGTAACAAACTTCCCCAAACCAAACAAATGGGAAATGGGAAGAAGAGGCGGGCGAGTTGACATAATTTTTAAGACTTACATGGGTGAATTCGTTACTTTTAATAATTTAGGAGAACAAATTGTTACTCTCGTTAAAAGTTAGAGACAAGACAATTGATTAACATCGTACAATTTTAATGGACTCTTAAGAATAGTCAATAAAAAAAGTTATTTAGTATTAAGCAGTTAATCTTAGTATTAATTAAAACTAATTAACCAGTCCTAACTAGCACTCATGTGAATGATAATCAAATTTACCAATTATATATATGCCTATATATATATATCCAAAAAAACAACATTAATATTGGGCTTTTTTTGTTTTCAATTTATTTGTACTGAAATATTTATATAAAATACTAACCAAGCAATAATTAAATTTGAGAGTGATTTAGCAGCAATTAATTGATTTTTTTTCTAAGAAAACGTGTTAATTAGATTTATTCAAAGATAAATATATATATTTCTACCTAGCGGAAACATAAAGTAAAAGCAAAAGAAAAAGGAAATTGTGACTTTCAAATTTATAAACTTAATTCATAAACCTTTATATATATATTACTGTAGATAATTACTTAAATAATATATATTCTTTTTAAATTGGGTTTTGACTGTGGTGGGCGCTGCTGATGATGAGCGCATCCGTAGCAATGTAGCAATATTTGGGTTGATTTGATTTTGTCACAATAATTGGTTTTCATAATATTTCATCTCAATCATCAAACCCTTTTAAAAAAAAATTATACCGAAAATACATGTTAAAATACCATTTTGTCCCTATTCTCGTTTAATCACTCTATTTGATTTGAGAAATAATTAAATATTTGGAAATATAAAGAGTGTTTAATATTATTTAAATTGAAAAAAAAAGTTGATTTGCATTTAAAACGTAGGAGAAAAAGGAAATTGTGAATTGGGCAATGAATGAAAGGGAAGAGGTTACGTCATCTAAAATTGTTTGGTTTTGGGTATTAAATGTTGCATTCAGAACATTTTTATGGGTGGCCATTAAATGCCATCAACTCTGTATGGTCCGCTCCGCTCTATTAAATCCAAATAATTATTTACAAAAATAAACCTAATAATAAAACAAACGAATTTATTATTAAAAAACAAAAGCGTTTTAGATTATTTGAAAAAAACGGATTTTTAAAAAGAAAAAATAAATAAAAGAGCATTAATTAAGGAGTTTTGAATGCTTGGTTTGGCAGGTACTCGTGTGTCCATTTCAATATTTGTCAATGTTTGACTAACCAACAACAACATTAAATGAATTGATTTATTTATCATTTATTTTTCTGATAGACACTCCCCTTCTCACATCCCCCAGATTGCCCCCTCACAATTTTACATTCATTTACTTTTTTTTTTATTTTTCACGTGAATGGACGATAGTATTATTTTATTATAAATTCATGATCATTATCTAAATTAGCCTGACGTGTGACTTTTCTCCAACAACTCCAACTTACAAAAATAAGTATATGTAGGGTGGCTAAGTCGAAGATTTGGGTTGGACCAACAATTGTGATGAGGGATTCGGGGTAGCACCCTCTCCTGTCTAACAAACATTGGCTATCCAAATCCAGAGTCAAAGGACTTTTCTTAAACCACACGGTCCTCTCAAACCACTTCATTTAATACATTCAATTCAGCTTTATATCTCAACCAATATTCAAATTTTGTAATTAAAATTAAAAAAACAAACGGAAATTAAATTAAAATTAAAAAAAAAAAAGAATATACGTGGCATGGAAATAAATCAGAAAAGGGAGGGAAAAAAAAGGGAAAATTTGGGAATTAAATTCACGGTGATAAAATAAGAAAGAGGGGAAAATGGCATTAAATGATGGAAAGAAGAGTAGTAGTAATTGTAAATTGGCATTTAATGGCACCAATTAATTGTCTTCCACTTTCCCATCATTAATCAAATTAGAATAATTAATTATAATTTTCACTCCCACCATTAATATCGTGAAAATTAATTAAATTACTTCATAACGTCGCTGCAATATTCACTGCATAACTATCCTCTTATATTTTTTTTTTTTGCTTATACCGCTCTCCGCACAAGTTACAACCCCCCAAACCACTCGCCCACCCACCCACCTCTCTGCTTCCTCTCTCTCTCTCTCTATCCTTCTCGTTTTTATCAGAACAAAAAACAAAACCCCTTCACAGGCCCTTCCGTTTCGTTTCCCTATAAAGCTCCAGAAAATGGCTGCCCAAGTCAGCACTCTGATTCGGGTACTCGCCGGCGGCGGAGGCGGAGGCTACAACGACGAAGATAACCGGACGCCCCTCGGTAATGGCCAGGAACCAACGCCTCTCGTTACTCGCGATTTGCTCGGCCAATCTTCCAACCTCGCCGCCTCTCAGGAATTGGACCTCGATTTGCAGGTTCCCTCCGGCTGGGAAAAAAGACTCGACTTGAAGGTTCCTTCTTTTAAAATCTTCTTTTCTTTTGTTTCATAATTTCAATTGCTTTCTGGAATTCAAGAACTCTATGATTCCCTTCACAAAAAAATTGTATTGTGATATGGGTTTTGTTTATGAAGTTCTGGAATTTTTTTTTCCTTCCCTTTTAATGACATTAATTGCTGCTTGGTACTCCTGAGTAATTACCCCCATCGTAGCCCTATTCAATTACCCCTCTCCTCTGAATTCATTAAATTTCGTTCCTATTTTTTAATTTTTTAATAAAAAGTAATTTCATTTCATTTGTGTTTGCAGTCGGGGAAAGTTTACATACAGAGAAGTCAAACACCGGATTCTCCTCTGAATTCAGATTCGAAACACCACCAAATGACAAACCAAACAGAGTCCAAATTCCAGGACTTGAATTTCCCCCCATCTCCTTCAAAACGAACATTAAATCTCTTCAATGAAACCAGCTTGGATTTGAAACTGACGTCGTCGCCGTCTCCGTCACCGTCTCCGTCGACCAATTACGCCAGTGTTTGCACTCTGGATAAGGTGAAATCCGCTCTGGAAAGGGCCGACAAGGAGCTCGTTAAAAAAAGGTCTTCGCTTTGGAAATCGACGTCGTCGCCGTCGTACTCGTCATCGTCGTCTGCGGCGGCGAAGGAAATTCAAGAAGAAGAAGAAGCGGTGGAAAACAGAAACGAGGCGGCAGTTTTGGCGGCGCCGATGGCGGTGGGTTGCCGTGGATGTTTATCTTATGTATTGGTAACGAAAAACAACCCGAGATGTCCTCGTTGCAATTCTGTTGTTCCGTTGGCGAGCATGAAGAAACCTCGGATTGATCTAAACATGTCTATATAAAATATCCAAAGGGAAAATTAAGAAATTTCCCCCATGGCCCTCTCCCTGGATCTTGTGTTTTGGGTATATGTAAAATGGACATATTCACACAAAATTATGGTTTCCATTATTCCATTCTCAATTCCTCCTCTGATGTCAAATTATTCAAACCCTATAGTTTCATTCGTAGCATACTATATATTATTAACATTCAAATCTATTAAATACATAAATGAATAAAATATAATTTCATACATTTAAAAAAAGAAGCGTGCATTTATAGATGGCGAGAAGGTGGGTTTAATCTTTAATGCCTGCTTGCTGCACTGCATGAGGCTAATTAATATATTTAATGGCACTTTAATTTTGTCATAGTTTGCCACCTACGTTTTTGTTTTATTTTTATTGCAATCTCCCTTTTTTATACATATAAATAAATTCGTATTATTGTTAGATTAGTAATGGAATTAATTTTTAATATAACATCTCCGGGGCTTTCTTGCCCTAATTTCACTCTTAAACTTTGTTGTTAATTAATCCAATTATGTGCGACTTTATGAACCTCGCCTCGCATTTATTGGCATTAAATTCTAAACTTATTTGGCTACGAAATCAACGTCAACACCCCCATTAATGGGCATGAGTTAATGAATTGATTTACGGTTGATTGTTTCAATTATTAATGATAATACATTAATTTCCTGTTATTATGGTGCAATAATATGATCTGCGATGGTTTCAAGTTTCACTTAATTACCGTAATCAAACATATATATATTTTTTATTTTATTTTCAGACTTTGTTTTATAGAAGGAAATATGAAAATCTTAAAACACGTGGGGTTTAAATTTAATGTTGAAATAAATGTTGAAAAAATTAGGTAAGTGGTAAGTAAGAGTGGATAATTTATTCGCCAAGGCCACCGCATCATCGCCTACTTTTTATCTATTTACAGCTTCATATTTCAACGACAATAATAATAGGGAAATAAACAAAAATTACAGTACTATTATTTCTTTATTTTTATTACATAGCTACACCTGTTTATTTTCAATGTTTCCAATATACGCTGTATCAATTTTGATAATAATTTTAAAATTTTATTAAATTACCCACCTAATTAGATAAACGGACGAACTAGCAAAAATTGAATTGTTGTTGCAACATTTGTTTTTAAGTTTATGATTTTTGAGTTTTCTTATTTTTCAGCATTGAATTTACTAATTAATTTTTATTGGTCCTAGTGGTTATTTCCTTCCCATTATTTTTTACATTTTTGGTTATTTTTTACTCACAAGTGTAATGGACCTCCCCAGCACGACAGGTTTTCCACATACGAGAGGTTGTTAACTCAGGTATTGAAACTGCCGCACTCCCTGATAGTTGACGATGCCCTTGCAAGGTTGAAACCGAGTGTACTGCCCCTTACTTGTTTGACCACAATTGGGGCACGGTCTTGGGTGCTGGGTTCAGAGAATTGAGTAGGAATTTCATGAGAATGCACCAAAAGCCTGGGGTACCAAGATTGAGCTTGCGTGTGGGATCTCTTATAGTTCCGAGAACCTACAAAATGGGTAGAGAGTTGTGTGGTTGTGGTGGTGTTGCAGTGGTAGTTGAAGGAAATAAAGTGGGAGCATTCAATGTTATTTATGAACAACACCAGAATTTAATGTTGGGAATTGACAATTACGATTACGAGAATGCCTTTCACGTCAATTCCCAACATTAATTCACCATTCCCACCCTTTTCTCTTCCATCTAATTATTTTATTATTTTACAATTTCCGATTCCATCTTATATTATATTATTATATAAATATTAACCTAAACTTTTTAAATTATAACCTCAATCAACTATATAATTTACCATTAATTTTTATACCACAAAATTAATTAAATTATAATCATTTTGAATAGGTCAATACAAAATTAATAAATAAAAATTAAACTAAAAAAGCAAGTATAATATTTTAAAATTTAGATATTAATTTTTATCGTTATTATTCTTTCAAAACCCCATTTCACGTTCGGGCATCCCTCTTACGCATTATCAGCCACCACAGTTCGACCCGCGCCACCCCGCACACTGCAGGTCCTTCCTTCCCGAAGCTGTCTCAGTCGCCGCCGCAGACTGCACTCTCAACCTTCCGATGAAGTCACCGCTGCCTCCTTCCTCTCCCTCTATTTCAGAAACACAGTGGTGCAGCCCCTTACCCGCGTCGGGTTTTACTTCTTGTTTTTGTTTTGTCCGCTTGGCTTATGTTGGTTTATTCACTCTTCACCCGCGGAGAAGAAAATAAATATAATTTTTTTTCTTCCACCAATGTTCAACGAGTGTAAATGAAAAACATAAACAATAAGAGTGTGTTCCTCACAAATTACAAAAAAATGATTCAATCAATCAATAAAATGCAAACCACGACTGATTTCAAATTTTTTGCGCCTTTTTTTGATCCAGACACTTGAACAGATTTGAACTCCTTACAAATTCTGGAATTCCGTCAGGGTTAATCTCTCACTACTCAATGTGAGGCTTTCATTCCGCCTTATCGATGGGGAAGAAACGTAATAACGAGAAACAGAAGGTCATTCTACCGCCGGAGCTTCCACCAGAGGTTACCGAGGAAGAGATTGAGGTCTCCGATGAGGATTTGCAGTTTGTCAAGGAGAACCAAGACTATGCCGTCTCTGTTATTCGTCTATACACTAAATCCATTGCCAAGTTTGTATTCAATTTTGATTAGCTACTTTTCGAATTGTGTTTTTTATTTGCACCTGATGATAAGCAAAAACATCCGATGCAGTATGCACCTGAAGATGGTGGGAACGAAGAGGCAATGGAAGAGGGCGGCGTAGATAATGGTATAGTGAAGTAAACTAAACCAGAAAGGAGGGTAAAGCTGAAGAAAACTAAAAACAAGAGAATGTAACCAAAGCTGAAGAAGTTGAACCAACCCCACAAACAGCTGTTTTGGTATTCGTCTGCGATTTCACTCTCCTTCTCCTTTATAGCACTGTTGCATGAAATAATGTCAGTAGTTTTTTCATGAAAAAGATATGGAAATTAACTCAACTCGTGGGCTTGTTAAGCTGGTAGACAAGAAAACTCTTTGGCTTCGGCCTGCTTGTCTGACTAGCTCTTAATACAATAGGAAAATGTTCGTATAATATCCTATTCCTGGGGTTGTTTCAAGTTGAAAACCATCTTTCACTGAGTTGAAATTTGAAAAAAAGTGGCCACAAAAAGCCACGGCCACAATCACGTGGCTACTGAAAAAACCAAATACACGGAGCCAAAATTGCTAGTAATAAAAACAAAGGGAAGTTCCTGAAAGAATCATTACAAGTAACATTGGACTGTTCATGGGGATATCCTTAACATAATTGTGCATTTCTTAGTTTGTACATCTGTTCTGTTCCTGGTTTTGAAAATGTGAACGTGTTTTCTGCAAATCCTGGTTTTTTTTTCCTATCTGCCTAGAATATGGTCCAACATTTATTCTCAAATGATATATTTGGATTGGCAGAAAACTCTGTAGTGGTGCTATCAAGTATTTATAGCACTATGGAGGCTGTCCGGTTGATTGCTGATCAAGTGAAATTTCATGACTGCCAATTGACTCCTGATTCCATCCAGGTTTGAATTCTCATTCTTACACCTTTTTTTTTAAGCATATGAGGCTCATGCTTTCTTATAGAAGTTTATGCCTTGATGCGAACATATTGAAGCTAAGTTTTTACTGCTCTTGTAGTTGTTAGAGAAGTAATACAGTCTATTTTCAGAATGTTAGACATCCACTTCTTTGATTCCCCTTTTTCTTGGGTTGTTTTTTCTTTTTTGTTTGTTTTGTGACTCGTGGTTTTTTTTCTTGGGCTGTTTTGACTGCTCATGTTTTTTTTTTTTTGTTTTCTTGGGCTGGTTTGATGACACAAGGATCAAATGTGCTTGAAGCCTAGTTATAGAAAAATGTGCTTGAAACCTATATCATGAGTTGTTTCCAGATATTAAATTATTTTTAATTTTCAATTGTTCATCCTAAGGCATGCGAATGGACTCATTTGTTGTTGAAATGGAACTTTGAAGTGCAGTCTATTTCTTTAGGTTTAGGTTTTTTTTTCTCACAAAGTTTCCTGTTCGCAACTTTTACCAGCCTTTCGTGCATCTAACATTTGACGAGCATCTGAGAAAAGAAGAAAAGCAAGATGAGCATAATAAAGTAAAGAACAAAAAACACAGGAAAACAAAAAATCATGAGGAATCAAGTCATTTGCAAGGGAATGATGGAAGACAAAGTACGAGGACAAAGTTTACTGAAGAGGTGTTACTTTTGCCTATTATTTTCTTTTTTCCCTTTCTCAATTGATTAAGCATCTTTTTAGTTGGTAATGGATGAATGTTTGTGATGTTTCTCATTGGTTGCTTCGAATTACAGGGCTGCTTCTCTTGCTTCAGATGTGATGAAGCAAAGAGAGATGCAGTCAGATACACTTTCTGCTGTATTTGAAATCTCAAGGCATACAATGCAGTCATTAAATGCTAGGTAAGTTATTATTATTTAGAGCTTGCACGTTGTTTGTATTGCGTTTGTTTGTGTTTTCTTCAAACAATTCGGTCTTACCATGAAGAAAATATGAAGAAAGATTGGTGTTTTACTTTTTCTGAAAAAGGGTACATAACTAAACAAGAGCATACCATACCATTTGTATTTTTCAGTTCAGTTCCTTTTTTTTAAGCTTGATGCTAATGGGAAACTACTCTTAAAAGTTAAATCAATTTATCCTTGTATATACCCCAGATAGGGAGGATCCCTCTTTTGGCTCGAGTCTTTGACTGGATGTTGGTGTAGGGATACTGGTCTGCTTGAACTGTCCTTAAGCTTGAAAATTTGAATTTAAATTTGATCACAGACATGTTGATTAATGAAAGCTTTGGTATCTTTGTATTATTTGTCTTCATGGATTTTCAATTGTTTTTCAATGTATTTTTCTTCTGACGCAACTCAGACTGCTGAACCAAGTATCTTTCATTTATTATGAAGGCCTGAAGCAAATATTACTGCACCTACTACTAGCCCATCTGGATCCCATCCTCTGCTTTCTCCATGTTTGAATGGGTTGGGGAAATTCTCCCATCTCATTGATTTAGATTTCATGGGAGATCTTATGAATTATCTAAAAAGGCTTGCATCGGGTGGTGATAATTCTTCTGAGAAACAGTCACAATGTTTGACCGTTTCTGAGCGTCTTCAGTGTTGCTTTGCGCATTTAAAGTAACGAGGAAAAACCTTGATGCTATGAATGTTGATCCTCAGGACTTTTCTGTCCAGCTGTACAATATTGTACTCGAGTACAGGCCTGTAAGGTTAGTGCTGAACTCTAAACTAGAATGTTAAAATTGTTGCTGGTTCTTTTAAAAGCAAGCCTGGTTAATGTTTGTTCCAAGGATTGTTTTAATATTTATGCTCTTCATTACAACAAATTCTCTGATAACCTAATCTTGGGAAGAATTTCTGATGTTACACTGGGATTCATCACCAAGCATCCAGTCGTTATGTGAACCTCAGATTAAAGCTTTCAAGTTTATAAGAATTCTTGGACATTACTTGCTTATCCCCATGTAAACCATAACAATTTTGATTTTAATTTTTAGGGTAAGTTCATTTGTGGGCAGTCTGGTGCACATGCCTTGGGGTCCTTGTTATGATGTAATTTTAATACCTTGTTCCCTGGATATTATGATTGTTTATCACTAAGGGTGAGACTACATTAATATTTATAGTTTCTACTACTCATCTGCCATCTGCTATCATTTATGTTTTATTATTATTATTTTTGAATGGGTAACATTCAAGTTTCACTCACAGAGACCATGGTGGATTGTTAGCTGAAGCTTTGAAGATAATGTTGTGCGATAATAGACAGCATGCCATGCAGAAGGCAGCTGCATTTATTAAGCGTTTGGCTACTTTCTCATTATGCTTTGAATCTGCAGAGTCGTTGGCAGGTATATTAAAATTCCTTTTAGTTTTGATGACTTTTATTTAACCGTGAATTTGTGTGGCTATTTACTGCCTTGGTCACCGTAAAGCATCTTCTTCAGAAAAATGTCAAGTGCCGCAACCTTTTGGAAAACGATTCTTGGGGAGGTTCAGTGTCTGGCTCAATTGCGGTAAGGTTTCGTTGTAACTAGTTGAGATATATGACAGCTTTGCATGATGTTTATCTCTCCCGTATTTCACGAACACGAGAAAACAAAAAATCACCTAGCTTTTCTGCTATGACATGTTTAGAACGACTTTTTCAAGTGAAAAAAAGTATTATAAGCATTTAGAAAGTCGGTCAAATTAGGCGATTTCGTAACGGCCTGTGAAATTGAGCTTATTGATTCAATATCAGACATCCTTCTTCCCACCTCAACCTACTCACAGGAGGAAAGAGATAAACTAATTTTTGCTGATTTGATATGCAGAAATACTAGCCATATGCTTCTGATCCAACTTTGAGCGGTGCTCTTGCTTCTGTCCTTTGGGAACTTAATCTTCTGTGGAAGCATTATCATCCAGCTGTCTCAAAGATGTCAACGAGCATATCAAGCATGAATAGTGCTCAAAACCAAGTGTACATCTCCACGGTTTCTCCCCAACAGGCATTCAAAGACTTGTCGCTGGAATAGGAGTCTTTCAACCCAAAATTTAATGTCCGAAAAGTTGAAAAGAAAAAAAGAGCTAGCGAAGTGAAGGAGAAACTTTCAACAAGATTCTTTCTTCTCCGGGACATCAAGGACAATGAAAGGCTGAGAGGTGAATTGGACCGTACCACTTTGTCTTTGCAGCGATATGAAGAACACAAAAGGCAAAAGAGAAAAACTAAAAGATCAAGGTATGTTTAACTTTGTTATTTGTGATTTCTTGGTGTTAAAATCTTCATGGTTGCAAGAAATGTAGATTAATTAAGCTGAGAGGAAATGTGTAGTTCATACTATGGAAATAGAATAGAATTGATAGATATATATATATATATATATATATATATAATTTTATTGAATCCGTCAAAGTTTGATCGCATTAAGTCTTCACCAAATGATTGTCTCGGATCATACGCACAACTCATTAAATAGATCGTCCAACCTACAGCAGCATCAGCAGCATGTCAATCAATGCCCAACTTTAATTTCTTGGTATAGTACTGATAGCCCTTTTCTTCCCTTGGGAATAAACAATATATTTACAAATAAATGTAAGGCATGTGAGTGTCTTCAGAACCCACATGGGGCTTCTCTGTATTATCTGCCTCTTCTCTCGGATCTTGGGAGATCATTTCGCTGTTAAAGTATTAAGATTTTCCTCAGCATAAATACCTTGGGCTCCTCGAAATAGATGACCACAAGCCATATTCATCACAATAAACTAGAAACCAAAGAAAACCATATGATATCATGTCGACCACTAGAGATATATGGCTCCTTGAGCTTGAAAGGAAACCACGAACGAGTCCTTTTTATAGGCATGTTTGGTTGTCGTGAACAAAGATTTGAGTTTGGTCTAGACTCTCTCAAGTTTCTAAAGAATCAATGACAGGGTCATTTTGTTTTGGAGCGAAAAGGATGACAATGATGAGCAAAAACGAAACCATAGTACACCCACCATGTGAAATACCAGCGCAAATCAAGGGATTCATTGTCAAACTATAATAAATAAGTATCCGTCCTGTTGTTGGCAGTTTTTTTTCTTTTGGGCTCATTATATTTTCAACATATAATATTTGGGAATCAAATTTATAATCACTTTGGTGGCTTCCAATCATTTCTCTCTATTCCCTTTTGCGTGTAACGTGACTTGTTTGGAACCTTAGCACGCTTACATTATTTATGCTCTTAATAATGTCCTCTCTGCATTATTATTATTTTGCTACAATCGATGTGACTTCTCATCCAATCATTCATTTTCCCTAAGCTTTCCATGAGTGTGTGAATGCAGAGAATATGGGTTTTAAGTTATATTGTTGACAAATGTATGTACGAGGGGTTAAGATATAATATAATATAGTTTTAATCATATTATAAACACATCACAAGGTTTTGACCCATCAAAGCTTATACTAAATGAAATGTGGGTGATAAAGAATTAGTAACATGATTAAGGCATATGGCATTCATAATGTAAGCTCTTTGTCCTTTCTAACTGAAATTTAAAACTACATTGCCAATCCCTCCTCCCACTAACTAACATATGATAAAAAAAAAAAAAAAAAAAAAAAAAAATAATAAT
>NW_019268533.1:198703-264293 GCF_002738365.1 Cucurbita moschata
AAAAAAAAAAAAAAAAAAAAAAAAACTAATAATAATAATGGAAAGCTTAGGTTGATTAAAGAAATCCAGAGTGTGAATGATTGTTGGGTAATTGGGTCAAATCAAGGATTAATTTGAAAGTGCATGTGAGGAGCTGGAATTGGACACTGTATTTGGGTTTGGGATCAGATTTGTGGATGAAGAATTGAATTATTAATTATGGGTAAGAGTGGGGTATGAGTTCCATTAATGATTAAGTTAAGCACACCACAATAATTATAGTTACAACAAGATTCGTAATTGTTCTGTTTTGTTTTGCAAATTTAAATGATAAATGGTGAAAAGTGGAGATTCTTATGTCTCCCAGATTTACCTTTCTCCTCATTATTCTTTCAACTCATTAAAGTTGCATCTACTTCACACCCACAAACCACATTTTTCAACTAACGCTAACAATAACTGTGACCGCCAATCTTCTCACTTCTCTCCTCTTTTTCGACCATCATTTGAGAGAATCTATTTATATCTTTATTAGGATTAAGATGTCATAGGAATTGATCTATTATATGAAACGTCTACATCATTTCTAAGTTCATTGTTCAATGGAAGGCTCTCGAAGGAGTCGTCCTCTATTCCTCCTCTAATCGCGCACGCAACATCCTGTTCTTGCTGTAATACGTAACCCATCCGTCATTATTCTTAATTCATCCACGTGTAATGCACAACGATCTGCTATTGTCGCAGGTGTTACTCTTAAACCATCGATTCTTATCCAACACGTAGTGACATGCTCTTATCACATCAACTGCTTTTAACCCCTTCAATAGTACTCTTACCACGTCAACTGCTTTTAACCCCTTCAATAGTAGAAGTAGTAGGTGAAATGTGATGATCTGGCATTATTAAGTGGATTTTGCCTCTACAGCTAATAATGAATACCAAATTCTTATAGAATGATGATCCCAAGATGCGATTGCAAAATTAAATTATGTTTTAATTAATAAGGTAATATTATCACTAATTACCTTTTGTCTTCGTATCTTATCGAAATGATCATTTGCTGAATCGAAATTGATTAAAATGAAAAATTTACAGGGATAATATTCTTCTAGATTCGGATGACATAATTCATATAATGACGTAATTTAAGTTGGGCAGAATTTCAAATTCCATTTCTGAAGGATACCGCCCCGTCGATATCTCCGATCTTCGTTCTTGTCGGATCTCTACAGACACCGCCGGCTAAATAATCAGGTAGCTTCTCACTTCTATTTCCAATGATAGTGCCATTGATTCATCTAGAAGAATCCCCCGTTCTCCGGCGGATTTCCGGAGACTGGATTCCTTCCTCTCGTAATTTTAGCGAATATTACTTTGTCGCTACTTTCTTTCCCTTGGTTTGATTGTTTTTGCCATAGATTGTGGAATAAGATCCTTGAATGTTCTTGATTTTGGCGAATCGAAAACTTTTAGGACTCAAGAAGGCAATGAAAACAGAAAATCTATGAGAATTACAATTTACGCTTCCTCTTCGCTGAGTTCTGAAATGATTACCACCAAAACAGATCACCCACCCGAAATCTTGGAGTTTGGGCTTAGAATTAAAACGTTAAGATCCCTCATCCAAGATCCTTCATCCAACTCATCGTCGTTACGATTCGGAACGGGAATGTAAGAAATAGAACAAGAAGAATTCAGTGATTGATCATCGAATTTCACGAAGAAGAAGCCGTGCTCCGAAACAGAGAAAAATGTAGTAATATCCTTGTCGATTTACATCGGAAGGAGAAAAAAGAAGCTAAAAGAGTATCATCTATGAGAAACCAAAATCAGAAAACCTATATACAGAAAAATAAAAAACAATCTCTCTACAAAAATACAAGAGAGGAAAAAGAAAAGTATGTTTATGACTCGAGAGAGAGATTGGAAAGAAGATCTTGAAGATGGCGAGAATCGTAATCACCAAGTCTGAGAGCCTCAAGAACACGCTCAAAGAGAAGAACATGGCAAGGAATATGTAGAACGCCTTTCTGTTCGTAGCCGTACTCTTGGGCGGATTTATCAAGGAGCTCGATGAAAACAGGGTGATTTAGGAGTTGAGCGCTGACGACGAACCGTTCCATCTCTTCGCCGACGTAAACAGGGACGTGGCCTTGCGGCACAGTGCCGGAGCGGAGGATTCGAGAACGACGAAGTTTGGTGGCGGCGGCGGCGGCGTGAGAGTCGGAGCGGAGAAGACAGTACTGCGAGGAATCGGCGACACGGGAAAGACGGCGAATCAATTGCTTCATGATGATTGGTAAAAGAAATGGAGAGTGAGAAGGGATTCGAGATTTGATTTAGAAGGAATCCGATGGAAGTGGTAGGTTTAGTTCGAAGACGATGGAAGAGAGCATGAAGATTGGTAGAAGAATGGGAAGAATATATATAGAAAGGGAAGGGGGAGGTGTGAATACGGAGATTAAAAATATATATAAAAAAGAAATTAAATACAAAAAGAAAAAGAGGGTGGGGAGGTACAGGTAAGAGTACTTGCCTGGTACATCACTCACACCACCTTCCCCTTCCCTCTCGAATTATTAATTATTTTTTATTATAAATTTGATTTCTAAGCTTCCAAATTTCATGATAATAAATATTCAAATTAAAAAAGAAAACAGCATAATTAGTAATTTGAATTAAATATTTGCAGTCCTAATCTTCACCAACTGGGCTTTGTGTTATGGTGAACAGTAATGTGTAGGATGATGATGTGGGTGTGTGTAGGACGCTTTTAAAAAGAAAGGTATTTATTTTAAGCATATTCATAGTTTGGGGAAGAAAAGTGTAGTTATGTTGTTGATTTAAAAAGATTTGATATTAGTTTAGTTTTAATTAGTAATGGTGGAAAAAATAGATGAGATAATATTAAAATATTATTATGAAGTATGAAGTATGAAGGAGGGATGGGGTGGGGCCGTGGGGGCGTGTTGTCCAACTGGGTGAGCGGCGCGGGGTTGGGTTTAGGATTAAATTAAATATTCCTATTCCCTACACATTCTGTTCACAAGTCGTAGCGCGTGGTGATGGCGGTGCCCTTGCATTGCCTCGCCTCGCCTTGCCTTGCCTTGCCTTGCCTTGCATATCAATTCCATTCCATGGGGGGAACAAGGTGGGAAGGGGGAGGACTGTCCCAACCCCATTCTTGTCTATCTATCTACCTTTACGCGTCTTCCCCTTTCCTTACTCTTTTTCATCTACGCCTCTCTTCTTCATCTTCTTCATCTGTGTTTGTGCGTGTGTGTGTGTTGGCAATTGAATGTTCCAGAAAATGGTTCTTTCTTGGAATGCAATGGACCGTATCATTACTTCCTTCTTTAACAAGATTAGTTCCATTTAGATATGAGTTGCAATTCCAATGCCACTTGGGGGGGCGTCAGTCAATGAGATAGACGACGATATGAATGTACGGAAGGTTATACCAAGTTGGTGCAAGTGTAACCCCACCACACTGGCCCCGTTTGCTTTTTTCTTGCCTCCTTTACTTCTTCAGTCTATCCACAGGTTATTAACATTAATTAGGCTTCAACTCACGACTTTTTAATGAGAAATGGATCGTTTGAGTGGGGAACAAATAATATTATCTAAAACTAAAAGGGGCAAATGGGAAAGGGAAGTTGTCTGGAAACCATAATTAGAGGGGGAGGAAGAAATGGAAAGCTGAGGAAAAGTGGGGTTTTTTTTCTCGCTTTTACTAAAGGAAAAGAAAGAAATCAAAATGGCCATTCAGTTATCCCAAAAGCCCTCCCAGAAAGTAGTAAAAAAAATAAAGTTTGGGTTCGGTACGGAGATGACCTCACCTCAGCTGCGATTGATTTTGATTTTTGAGGGCTAAGAAAGAGAAAAAGGGTTCAAAAATGGATATCCAAAAAAGAAAAGCAAAGAAAAGCAAGAATATATAGAGATATGGAGCTTTATGGTAGTGGCATTACAGAGCGGAATGAGCAGAGAATGACCAGGAAATCCACATTGCCAGAGCGGCCTAGCCTAAGAGAAACCAAAGCCTCTTCGGCTGCCCTTCTTCTTCTTCCCCTTTCTTTCATGGTCCTTCCTGAAAGTGACCATTTATATATATACCATTCCAAAAACTTGTCCACTTGACCTAACAAAAGCGACTGGATTTGAAAACTCAGAACCCCAAAAACAGCAACTTGTTGGGAAGGAGAAGGAGACTCCAAAATGGATAAGGTCATCACATTACACGCAAGTGGCCGTGGAAAGGGAGCAGATGCTGAATGGTTGGGGGAGAAATGCAAATTTTCATCCTGTTTGGGCCCAACCCAGAAGACTACTCAAGAAGACTACTCAATATCTGAAAGGGCGGACCCCAGCTTGCTTGCTTGCTGTGTATTGGGACCCCTCAAATTTAAGGCTGAATCCGAATTCTTCTCGCCCAATTTCCCCTGAAATTGAACATATCAGAAAACCCCTCCAGATTTTTTGTTCTAATAAAACAATGACCTCATCAATCTATTTGATGATGGTAACAGCAACCCAATTTCCCAAAATTCTCCAATGTTTTAGGAAGAAGCTTATTAGTCTAAACCAGATGTGGATAGGCATATTAGAGAACAGGATACAGCCCACTTCTAACTGAGTTTAATGCTCCAATATAACCTGGTTTGTAATTTTCCCTGGAGCACTTCAGCTGCTTGTCTTTTTCGAAACAATTTTGAATTACTTCCAAAACATGACTAAATTGAGGATGAGTAGAATTGGTGAGATATGAACTACTGTGAACTACAAGGAAAAATGTTTGAGAAGATATACGCGTTTGACATGTTTTAAGTCATGGTCGTGGATGGTCATAGAAGATGGAGCCCCTTATTTATTTATTTATTTACGGAAGGGATAGCAGAAGTTTCCAAGTCACCCCAAATTTCTAGAGACTGGAATAGCCATGAGTCAAATGTGACTATTACATACTAATCCTCCCTTCTTAATCCTGTCTGTGATCGATAAAGCTTGAAATTCCATGTCCATGGCGTCTTCATCTTTAGGTTTTATCTTTGCTCTTTCTGCTTTTGCTTCCATCGTCACCCACCTGGTTGTTTTGTCTGAAGCTCAAAATCCAAATCAACCCACCACCGATCCCGATCAAGGTTCTCTCTCTCTCTCTCTCCCTTTTCCTCTCCCACCTTTAGTGTGTTCGGAGGAATGAGCTATATGATGCAAGCTACACTTTACTTTCATTCAATTCAACTGAACTCTTTTGTTTGTTCGTAAATTCAGCTTATTTATACTCGTTTTTTGTGAGGATCACCAATGAGTCAAGTCTGAAAAACTTTACTCAAACAACTACATTGGAATGGATTGATTGACTTGTGAGTAATATTTTTGTGTGCAGCAAGAGCTCTGAATTCCATATTTAGTCAATGGAAGATATCGGCGCCATCAGGGGTGTGGAATATAAGCGGGAATCTGTGCAGTGGGAGGGCAGTCAACACTACCACGGCCATTGACAGCTATGGAAACCCCATTCCTCTCATAAAATGCGATTGCTCAGCCAACAATGGTGCAACTTGCCTCATTACTCAAATGTAAATCTCTCTCTCTCTAGATAGATATATGTGTGTGTCTATCACATTGCATTTGAAGTGCTGGAGCAATTAGAGTTTGTAACACGTGTAATTTTAAGAAAATAAATAAAAAATATTTGCAAAAATGAAAAAAAGAAGGAAGGTAAGCAGAATGGCACGCACGCACGCAAGTTGGAGAAGATGACCGTACAGTCAACGGTTAGTCTCTCAACCTTCTCTTTAACGAATTTGAAACTAGCAATTTTCATTAGTTTTATTGTTTTGACTTAATTTAGGGCATATTGAGGAATTTCGACGAAATTTAGAATATCTTCAAAGACTCGAAACAAGTTTGGGAAGCCTACAATCAAGTAACCATATAGAGCAAGTTTCTAAGAAATACTCGTAGGAGTCGATTAGGATTGAGAACAATAATTGAGTATTATGTTTAGGAACCTAGTTTGACCTAGTCTCATGAGAATTATGCTTAGATGATGTGAATAGTTTACCACTTAATT
Source organism: Cucurbita moschata (assembly GCF_002738365.1). Taxonomy (NCBI): domain Eukaryota; kingdom Viridiplantae; phylum Streptophyta; class Magnoliopsida; order Cucurbitales; family Cucurbitaceae; genus Cucurbita; species Cucurbita moschata. Next base: position 204,759 of record NW_019268533.1, read on the forward strand.
ATGTTTACCGTCATATAGCTTCCGCATGCATGTCATAGAGTGCTAATTATGGTTTCCATAGACTATGAGTTACTTTTCACGTACTTTGGTCCTATCACCTAGTCATGAGTTCCATAGCCTCCTTTGGTTGACCAGGTACCTTGTAGGGACAAATGGGGTGCAACCCCTATTCGTGAACTAACCAACAAAGGTTAGGGTCTACTTGTTACACATGACTTAGTTGTCACCCATAAAGGATATCAGTAGTCATAGAGAGTATACTACTGTAGTTCATACCAATGGTGCCTAGTGGGAGTGCCATGACCATTTTACTGATCTAGCTCAAGTGGCGTATTGACAGGTAATTTTACTGTTCTAACCTGGAAGGGTGTAGTGACAAGTAGTTTAATGTTCTAGCCAGAAAGAGGCAAAGTAACATGTAGTCACTGTTTCTAAGACAGGTAGTTTACTGTCACAGCTTGGAAAGGGTATAGTGACAGGTAGTTTTACTGTTCTAACCCGTTGCGGGTACATGGGCAGATAGTTACTATTCTAGTCTGGAATGGGCGTAGTGACAGGTAGTTTACTGATCTTAGGAACAGGTAGATGTCGCCCGACACTGTTAGGGAGAATCCACTGATTAGAGCTAAGTAGGTAGATAGGTATGGAGTACAGTCATCGTTTAGAGTAGAAAGGGCTCCTCCATACTGACGGGTATTAGCTTAGGGTCTTTTCATGGGCCATAGTGGCTCGAGGCACTCCTCGCACAAGACTGATGAAGGACCTAGACATACGTGACACCTAGAGCCAAGAAAACAGAAAACCCTAGGTTGTGAACACGAGAGGGATTGAGTACTCCTTAAAGGAGGAATGCTGAGGGTAGTTGTACAGTGACTACCAAGTTTGGTATAGCCGTTTAGCCACAGTTTGGGCGATCGTTAAAAACAGTTATGAGCACATAGCCAAAGTTTATGTGTATAGGATTAAGTCCGATAAGAGTTTACAAGTAGGTTGCTTATTGAGTATTTTTATACTAATTCCATATTATTCTATTTTTTTCAGATAGAGTGTAGACCACTATTGATGGCGGGAGCTTGCGAAGCCGTGCAACTGTAGGGGGTGCCTTTTAGATCGAGTCTTCTTCCTTTTTGTCATTTTCCTATTATTTTAAAGCTACTTCTCAAAACTTGTGTATTTTTGTAAATCGTTTTGATTTGACTCCATGGATATTACCTTTAAACTACTTTTATGTCGGTTTTGAATGCATATTTAAATTTTAAATTCCTTGAGTCTCCCGTTTTACAAAAGAAAATTTTACCTTCCTTTTTATCCTTGAGTATACATGGTACCTCGAAAATCAGGTCGTTACATAATTAGTTTTCCTTACGATTGCCTCGAGCATTCCTATTCTGCATATGCGATTGTTGGGACTTGAGTTTTGTTGTAGAAATCCAGAATCAAATTGATGAATAAAACTAATGTATATTGGACGTTCGTTTCTAACCACTTCTTAGCGATATACATGGACTGTAATAAAATAGGGTCAGACTTGCAGGAGTTTATATATGTATATCAGTAACTTTGCAACGTTCGCAGATAGAAAAAAAGAAAAACAGTTTTTCCAGAGGACTAATGCCGCCATATTGCTTGTATGTTTAGCATCCGGACAAATCTGGTCGATCATAAGAGGATATAATCTACTTGAAAGAAAAGATCAGAGAACAGCATATTTGTTTCTCATAACAAACTAATGTTCTTTGTTTTCTTTCTTGTTCTGTTTGAATTCATTTTATTTATATGATTTTGCAGGAACGTTTATGCAATAAATGTTGTTGGTATACTCCCACCAGAGCTATGGACATTAACGTCCCTCACCTATCTGTATGCCTTAACTACTAATCTATGTTCATATTGATATGTATTTGCCAGTTTTACTGGTAGTTCATGCAAATAAATTGAACTGAATTTCTTTCAGGAAGTTGGATCAAAATTTCTTGACAGGAACACTATCTGCATCTGTTGGTAATCTCACAGAATTGCGGAGCTTGTAAGACAATCAGTAACTTTTTCTAGAGACCTCAAAAGACATAATATTATATCGAACATCAACATTAAGAAGTTTCATCCATTTTCTAATTTTAATCAAATTATGATTAGGAGCCTGGGAACTAATGCATTATCAGGGCCACTTCCGAAGGAACTTGGATCTCTTTCTAAACTGGAAATGTTGTAAGTTATCTGTTTCTACTCAACTCTGGAAGACATTCGAATGGCTAGCAGATCCCGTTGCTTTTTATTAAATCGATGGAGCTGTCCTTTTCGATTAATTTGTTAACTACATGTAATAATTTTTTAGGCACTAGGAAATTCTAAATTTACTCAGATGCTTCTGTCTTTTCCTTATGGGAATAATGAAACTTTTCACGAGTACAAATGCATATCCTGAGCATTATATGTCATGTGGCTGTATATATTTCATAATGACCATATTTAACTGTTGCGTTTTGACTGATATCGTAGGGCTTTCGGGTCCAACAATTTCTCTGGTTCCTTACCACCAGAGCTTGGAAATCTTTCTATGTTGAAGAAACTGTAAGCTTTTCTTCCTCTCTCTCTTTGTTTCTTTTTTCTTTGGCTTTATGTTTATCAAAATTCTTGAACCTTTTTAATATCTATATGTGTAACTTATGCAGAGTATAACGTTGCAGACATAAAAGAAAGAAAAGACTGAAAGCTAAACCAATTTTTGTGAAAGAAAAAACTCACTAATCTTAACGGTTCCCTATTCTGGGGTTAACTCATAGTACTTACATATTCATGTTCATGATCATTTCATTTAATTGGGAGTTTGTTGATGCAAGAATCTAAAATACTTATTTGACTTTCGGTCCCTTCATCTTGTGATTTTTGCCGAGTTTCAATCTTTGACTCGGCTTTTGTTACACTTAGATGTGGTGATCCTACTTTGACTTTGAGTTGCACTGTTTCATTATACTGATAATTTGTTGATCATGTTTGTCTTGATAGATACATTGATAGCTCTGGAGTTACTGGTGGTATTCCTCAATCATTTTCACGCCTAAGAAACTTGAATACAGTGTAATCCATTTTTTGGATTTAATTTTTCCTAACTTTATCAGCCAAGAATGCATCATTTTTATATAAAGCTCTTTTTTGAACAGATGGGCATCAGACAATGACCTCAGTGGCAGAATACCTGATTTCATCGGGAGTTGGACAGGGCTCACAACTTTGCAAGACAATTTTGTTAGCATGTCTCTTCTTTGCTCCAACGCCCCCGCCCCCTCCCCCTCACTTGTTGATGTTGGGATATGGAGCATGATGCTTAGATCTGGTAGAGATATATTTGGAAGATATTTCGTAAAGATATGATAGAGATATATATGGTAGATATTTGGTAAAGATTTGATAAAGATATATTTGTTAGATTATATCTCGTAGGTTTTAATCTTTGGAAGCTATAATTAGTAAATTGAAACCATATATATACCCCATTCAGCAATGCTCTCAAAATGTACTCTTCTTCATTCTCTGTATTCTCTCTTGTTGTACATACCTGAAGTCATCAATAATAAAACCTTTAGCCAATATTCCTCCTTGTATTTTCTCTCTCTTGTTCTTTGTGTTCATCTTGATCGAGTGTGTGCGTTGTTGAGCGATCCTAACAATTGGTATTAGAGCTAACAACTGTTATCAGAGCGAGGCGGAAGCTACCACGATCTGTAGATTGGAATTGAGAAGTTCGATGGATCCGATTTCGGTTTCTGGAAGATGCAGATTGAAGGTTATCTGTACCAGAAAGATCTTCACGAACCCCTGTTGCGGGTGAAGCTGGATACCATGACCACGGAACAGTGGAAGCTCAAGGATCGACAAGCCTTAGGGCTGATCCGGTTGACGCTATCCAGAAACGTGGCGTTCAACATTATCAAGGAGAAGACAATGTCAGACCTGTTGAAGGTGCTGTCAAATATGTATGAAAAACCGTCAGCTATGAACAAGGTGTATTTGATGCGGAGATTGTTATGAGTCCTTGTGAGAACTGCGTTATGAGCAAACAGAAACGAGTTAGCTTCACAAAGACTATTAGAGAACTGAAGAAAAGTACCGGGACAACGAAGCAAGTGGGAGTTGAGGTTGAGTTGTAGAACAATTCACAGAGTGATATTGTAGCAGATACTCAAGAAACTCCTGAGACTCTTGCTGAGGAACCAGAGGTGAAGCAAGTTGGAGTTGAGGTTGAGGTTGAGTTGCTGAAATATTCACCAAGTGATGTTGTAGCTGGTACTCAAGAAACTCCTAAGACTGTTGCTGAAGAACCGGAAGAGGAGCAAGTGACACCTGAGCAAGTGTTAAAAAGATCATCCAAAGCCATCAGATTACCAGATAGGTATGTACCTTCTTTACACTATCAGTTGGTGACTGATGAAGGGAACGAAAGCCCCTTGATGAGACCCTACAGTTGGAGGATACAACTAAGTGGGAGCAAGCCATGGATGATGGGATGTCTAGGCTTCAGAAATGCGTTGCTCTTTCATCTGCTGAGGCTGAGTACTTGGCATTAGCTGAAGCTGGTAAGGAGATGATATGGATGATAGACTATCTAGAAGAATTAAGCAAAAAGCAGGGCGAGAAGATTCTTCAGGTCGATAGTTAGAGTGTCATGCAATTGGCGAGGAACCCGGTCTATCATTCAAAACACAGAAGACGATACCATTTCACTCGGAAGTTAGTTGAAGATGGTGATGTGTTTGGAGAAGATAGAGGGTGCAAGGAATCCAGCAAACATATTGTGTTGATGTTAGAACATTGAGGTTGTGCAAAGCCTTCTTGGTTGACTGGATCAGTCTCCAAGTGGGAGATTGTTGGGATATGGAGCATGATGCCTAGATCTGGTAGAGATATATTTGCAAGATATTTCGTAAAGATATGATAGAGATATATATGGTAGATATTTGGTAAAGATTTGATAGAGATATATTTGTTAGATTGTATCTCGTAAGTTTAAATCTTTAAAAGCTATATTTAGTAAAATGAAACCACATATATACCCATTAGGCAGTGCTCTCAAAATGTACTTTTCTTTATTCTCTGTATTCTCTCTTGTTGTACATACCTGAAGTCATCAATAATAAAACCTTAAGCCAATATTCCTCCTTGTATTTTCTCTCTCCCGTTCTTTGTGTTCATCTTGATTGAGTGTGTGCGTTATTGAGCGATCCTAACAATTGGTATTAGAGCTAACAATTGGTATCGATCGATACCATGTTAGGAATCACGACTCTCCACAATGGTATGATATTTGTCCACTTTGAGCATAAGCTCTCGTGGCTTTGCTTTGGGCTTCCCCAAAAGGCCTCATACAAATGGAGATAGTATTCCTCACTTATAAACCCATGATCTTCCACTAAATTAACCAACATGGGACTCACTCCCAATAATCCTCAACAATCCTCCCCTCGAATAAAGTACTCTATAAGCCTCCCCTGAGGCTTATGGAGCTCTCGAATAGTCTCCCTTTAATCGAGGCTCGACTCCTTTCTCTGGAGCCCTCGAACAAAGTACACCTTTTGTTCGACACTTTAGTCACTTTTGACTACACCTTTGGGGCTCACAATTTTTTGTTCGACACTTGAGGATTCTATTGACATGGTTAAGTTTAGGGCATGATTCTGATACCATGTTAGGAATCACGACTCTCCACAATGATATGATATTGTGCACTTTGAGCATAAGCTCTCATGGCTTTGCTTTGGGCTTCCCCAAAAGGCCTCATACCAATAGAGATAGTATTCCTCACTTATAAACCCATGATCTTCCACTAAATTAACCAACGTGGGACTTACTCCCAATAATCCTCAACAGTTGAGAATTGTTGGAGTCCCACATTAGCTAATTAAGAGGAAGATCATGGGTATATAAGTGAGGGACACTATTTTCATTGGTACGAGGTTTTTTGCGTTAACCAAAAGTAAAGTCATGAGAGCTTGATTCGTTGTTCCTAACATGATATCAAACTCATTCCCTTATCTTAACTTAGCCAGGTCAAAAACATCCTTAAGTGTCGAACAAAGAAGTTGTGAGCCTTGAAGCGTAGTCATGGTGACTCAGGTGTCAACAATGGGTGTACTTTGGTTGAGGACTCTAGAGAAGAAATCGAAGTTCGATTGATGGGAGACTGTTCAAGGGCTCCAGAGAAGGAAGCCTCAGGGAGGCTCTATATTGTACTTTTTTCGAAAGGAGGATTGTTGGAGTCCTCAATCGACTAATTAAGGGGAAGATCATGGGTATATAAGAGAGGGACACTATCTCCATTGGTATTAGGCCTTTTGGGGAAACTAAAAGCAAAGTCATGAGAGCTTAAGCTCAAAGTATATGATATCATACCAATGTGGATGTCCGTTGTTCCTAACATCTCTCTCCAAAATGGTGCCGGATGAACTAAGCGACGGCCGAAGGTTTCCTTATGCTGTAGATTTTCATTCAAGTCCATTTTATTTACTATGCTATGCAGAAGTTTTTGTTTACTTGCAATTTCCAGTAAAGTTGAAGATCTGTCCCTTTATTATCTACTCACTTTTGTAGGAGGTTTCAAGGAAACTCTTTTACAGGTCCCATACCGTCGACATTTTCAAACTTGACATCTTTGACCGAGTTGTGAGTAACTTTAACCATTTCAGGGGTATTTGGTCTATGCACTGCTTGACTCATTGCTAATAAACTATATATAATTACTATAGGAGAATAGGTGAATTATCCAATGGGAGCTCTTCTCTATCATTTATCAGTAATATGACATCTCTAACTATCCTGTGAGTTGGCTCCATCTTTTGTTTCATTGCTGTTATTTATTTATTTATTTTTATTTTCAATCTCCCTAACTTTTTTATGATTATAATGTTCCTTTTCTTGCAGGGTGCTGAGAAATAATAATATGACAGGTTCAATTCCATCCAACATTGGAGAATTTCGTAGTCTTACCCTGCTGTAAGAATTCCTCATCGATGGATAACCGTTTAAATTAATATGTTGCTGGTAATGAGCTAAGTTGGATTTGTTTCATACACCTGTTCGTCATTTTTGTGCATGATATCCTTGCCTCACCAAATCACCTAGAAACAACAATGTTCATGTGTTCTTTAAGAATTGTGCTGGTGTCATCTCATCTCCAAACTGATTTATAAATTAAGATGGAATCCGTTTGGATGATAAATCTAGTAACATGTTTTCCTTGTTTTTTGTTTTCTTACCATTATGAAACTTAGTGCTCTTGGGGAGAATTGAATCCTATTTGATGATCGCATTTTATTCTTAAAAGTTCTTGTAGTGCTGGTAATGGAGTGACTCCATTCTCCTTTCTATTGTAGGGATTTGAGCTTCAACAACTTGACAGGAGAGATTCCAAGCTCGCTTTTCAATTTGAGTTCACTGTCACACTTGTAACATCCAACCCTTCCTACACTATCTGACTCCCACCATCTTTTCGTCGAATTGAAGTGTATATTCTGTCTTTTGCTCAGGTTTCTTGGAAATAATAAGTTAAATGGGACCCTACCTACACAGAAGAGTGCATCACTTCTTAATATGTGAGTTCGTCTTGTAAATTTTGATTTCAGTTAACGATGCCTCTTACGAGTAGATCTGATTTAGCAATATTTCTTTTGGTCAATTAGATGGAAGATATGTTGTATTCCTGGGAAATGAAAAATTTTCCATCTCAAAGATATAGGAAAGATTCAATCGTTTTTTCACTATGCTCCAATGGAATGCATCTTTTATCAAACATCTCGATTACAAAGTTTAAATATTCATAGTAAGGAGTTGCATAGGGTGTGCTTTCTGAGATTGAGGTTTTGAGTAGGCATGGTATTCATTCAGGCATACACACATATCCTTGTTTTTGGCATGCTTAGATTTATTGGCTGTTAACTTCTATACTGAGTGCTAATGCCTTGCCACTTGATCTCGTAGAGACTTGTCATATAATGATTTATCAGGGAGCTTTCCTTCTTGGATCAACCAGCAAAACTTACAGCTGTAAGTAATGTGCCACTGATTTTCTGTTCTATATCTTTTTCTCTACAATCATGCAAGTTACAATAAGACACTGCCTACCTACTCATGTAACATTAAGATGAAGATTATGTTGCAATCTTTTGTTGGATTTGATATGCAGAAATTTAGTCGCCAACAATTTCATCATTGAAGGTTCAAGTATCAGGTGTTTCCATGAGTTGATTTAATATCCTTGCGTATACATATACTTCGTTGTCTTAAAGTGGTGTGTTTAACACATATCTCTTTTGCTTTCAGTGGGTTGCCTTCTGGATTGCATTGTCTTCAACGAAGCTTTCCTTGTAATCGAGACCGTCCAATATGTGAGTAGAAATTACAAAATAAATTCTTCCTATTTGTCGTATGTTTCTCTGAGGAGGAGGAGGAAAAACTACCTCAGGCTTCTCACTTTCGACATAAGGCAGTTGTTAAATAAGAAGATGCACCGTCCTACGTGTGGATATCTTTTATTCATAGCTCCTGTCTTGTATATTGATGCTAGATTCTGATTTTGGGATCAAATGTGGAGGTCCTCAGTTCAGAAGTTCATCAGGGGTTTTGTTTGAAGCGGAAAAGGAGACTCTCGGTCCTGCTACGTACTTTGTTACCGAGTCAAATAGGTGGGCGGTTAGTAATACTGGATACTTCACTGGGTCCAACAATTCTGAATACATAGCCAATACATTGTCTCAATTCCCAAACACCCTTGTGGGAGAACTTTATCAGACACAGCGACTATCTGCTTCATCATTGAGATACTACGGACTCGGACTTCAGAATGGCAACTACTCCGTGAACCTTTATTTTGCAGAAATAGTTCTCTCAGATTCAAATACATGGCAAAGCCGTGAGAGGCGTCTCTTTGATATATATATACAGGTTTCTTTTTAATTCTTCTTCATTTATATAATCTTGTAATGAGTCCTCCTCTACCATAGTTCCAGGCCAAGGCAAACAATATTGTCCTAAAGAAAGGTTTACATCAAAGCTTTGCCTATATATAACTGTCACCATGTTTGGTCAATCCCGTGTCTGTGTCTGTGCTTCTTAGTTGATAGATGATTGTTAGCAACACTTATATAGTATTGTTTATCCGGTAAGAACAAGTGTCATCCGCCATATTTCCATTCTGTCCTGTGTTATTCCCTTACGAACTGATGTTCGTTTTCTGCTGTGTCTTCATTTTTGCGATTGTCTGCTCTGTTCCTTTGTCTGAGTTCATCATCATTGGTTTCAGGGAAATCGTGTCGTACAGAATTTTAATATTAGAAAGGAGGCAGGTGGGTCTTTCCTTGCTGTCCCAAAGAACTTCACGGCGGAAGTTACAGAAAATTTCCTGGAAATTCATCTCTTTTGGGCGGGGAAAGGTACATGCTGCATACCAAATCAGGGTGCTTTTGGACCTTCCGTTTCAGCCATCAGTGCTACCCCAGGTAATTGGTATGACAAGTTTTGTTCTTTATTGTGTCCTTGTTTTCAAGTTTTTTCAGTTAAGTAGTGAGCTTTTCTGCAGATTTTAAACCAAATGTCAGTAACGTACCTCCAAGTACTAAGGAGAATAGTAGAACGGGCCTAATTGCAAGGGAGGATAATAGAAAGGGCCTAATTGTAGGTCTCTTTGTTGGGTTAGGATCCATTTTCGTTCTGATTATTGGCGCAGTTTTCCTTATCGTCCAAAGAAGGAATAGACGTCGTGCCAATGAAGATGAAGGTAACTACAAGGAGTCGGCTTCCAAGTTGTTATTTGCATCTTGATTCCGTTGCATTCGACCTTAAGTTCTTCAATAAATGGGTCCCTTATTGCTGTATTTTCTTCCATTTTGGATCTACATTGGAGGAGGCGTACTGTAATTTCTATCCACATCTATACCAATTATTTATTTTTATTATTTTGCAGAGCTCCTTGGGATAGATGCTAGACCATACACTTTTAGTTTTTCTGAACTAAGGGGTGCTACAGGCGACTTTAATCCATCCAAAAAACTTGGCGAGGGAGGATTTGGACCTGTTTACAAGGTATGGTCTCTCTTTAAAATGGCGAAGGAGTATTATTCAAGTCTGAAGTATTGCTATTACTAACTATCTGATTTATTTTACCCTTGCAGGGAACACTAAGTGATGGAAGAATGGTCGCTGTGAAGCAACTCTCAGTGGCATCCCACCAAGGAAAGAGCCAGTTTGTTGCTGAGATTGCTACAGTATCCGCAGTGCAGCATCGCAATCTTGTGAAATTATATGGATGTTGCATCGAGGCCGATAAACGTCTCCTTGTTTATGAGTTTCTAGAAAACAAGAGTCTTGACCAAGCATTATTTGGTAAGGAATTTATATCCAATTTTCCGGCTGTTGAAAGCAAAGATAGTTGTATTTAATCATGGTTTTTGTGTGGCAGGCAAAAAACATTTGATTATTGATTGGGCAAAACGTTTTGAGATATGCGTGGGTGTAGCAAGGGGTCTCACTTACCTTCATGAGGAGTCAAGACTTCGCATAGTGCACAGAGACGTTAAGGCCAGTAACATCCTGCTTGATGGTAATCTGATTCCCAAAATTTCAGATTTTGGCTTAGCCAAACTTTACGACGACAAAAAGACTCATATAAGCACTCGTGTTGCTGGGACAATGTAAGATTAATTCAGTGATTGTGTTGGCGCTTCCTTTTTCTTGGTAATGAGTACTAATGTTGGCCAGCTTACTGTTCTGTTGCAGTGGCTATCTTGCACCTGAGTATGCCATGCGTGGCCACCTTACGGAGAAGGCTGATGTGTTTGGATTTGGCGTTGTGGCTCTGGAAATTGTGAGCGGAAGGCCGAATTCATACCCGAGCTTAGAGCAGCACAAAATTTATCTTCTTGATTGGGTAAGAATGAATCGTTTTTCCTGTTTTGTTTATCAGAATGAATCGCTTCCATTGTGATAACTTCCTGTTTTGCTTGTAGACATGGTGCCTCCACGAAAACAACCGTGAACTGGAGATGGTGGATCCTGAATTATCAGAGTTCAGCAAGGAGGAAGTAAAGAGAGTGATTGGTGTAGCTCTTCTGTGCACTCAAACATCCCCAGCTCTTCGGCCATCGATGTCCCGCGTGGTAGCAATGCTGACTGGAGACGTTGAAGTGGGCGCTGTAACTTCCAAACCAGGATACCTGATAGACTGGAAATTTGACGACATTACAAGCTTTATTGATACTCCATCAACTGAAGAACCTGATAGTAGCCTTTATGCATCAACAAGTTCGAATGTTGTTGATATAAAGCAATTGCCAGCCAAACCACTGCTCCATGAATCATTTGGGGCCGGGTAGATGAACAAGCTTGGTAGTTTGACGTTCTTTTCACATTTACTCAACATCCCCCACCTCAGGCTTTGTACATTAGAATACAACATTCATAAATTATTTATGATTTCAATTATGTATGTTCTGGCTTTGCTGCTAGCCCACTACACCGGCTTGTTAAGAATGAGAAATAGACGAAGTATTGAAAGTACTATCTTCACAGCGTTTTAAATAGGATACAAGCTACCAACTAATACCGAAAAATATAAACTAACTAAATCTTGAGAATAAGATAGTTATTATAAAATTCTAAAATAAAATATTAATTGATTATGAATATCTAATTATTATAATATATTTTCTAAATATTATATCTTAATACATTTTTCACAATTCAAAATGAAAAATTACATAACACTATTTTGGTTTTTGTATTTGGTTCCGTTTCAGATTTTTTTTAATTAAGTGTTGTTAAATAATAATAATAAAATTCAAGCTATACCTTATATTCTAAATTTTATAAAGGAATATTAATAGAAGCTTATTTCTCTTAAAAATCATCAATAAACTAAAATAATAATTATTTTAAAGATTTTTTTTTCTTAAAGTATAGTGACTAAAAAGATATTTAGAAAAGATATTTGTTGTCTTTTATGGCCAACGCAAACGTTTAACGAGATTGGGCCATTTCAGCGTACTAAAAAGGCGCGCACGCGGCAAAAAGGTCGCCGTTGTTCAGGTGACAATCCTTATGAATTCTGATATTGACAGCGGCCGGCGACGAGCGCGAATGGATAAAAGCAGGGCCACCGCCGTCAGCCACCGATCTTGATTGTCAACTCAAGCAACAACAGGTAAAACTAACGCTTTATTCTCTGTTCACACTTGCCCTTGACGCGGCGACTTTCGGCCCCGCCTCCTCAGATCTTCACCTACTCTCTACACTCGGAATTTTATGCTCTGATTTTCAACCCAGCCCCCGCCGGTGGCTTAACGGACCTTGTCTATCACTGTAATACGCTTAATTGTTTGAATTCTTGCACGTGGGCTTCAATTTTTATTTGCTACTTGCTTCACCACTTGACTTCCCACACTCAGTTGGCAGAGCAAGATAATCAAGCCATTAATGGGGAAAGTTGAATTATTCTCAATAGTCACTTCATGGTCTTACTTTTCAACTTTGTTTTGTTTTTTTCTTTTTTCGTCACGGTTTTGGTTAGAATATCCCATTAATTCGATGGCTATTCATTTCCTCCCTCCATAATCTTGTCTGTAACTGATCAAGCTTGCAATTCCATGTCCATGACGTCTTCGTCTTCAGGTTTCATCTTCGCTCTTTGTGCTATTGCTTCCATCGTCGGCCACCTGGTTGTTTTGTCTGAAGCTCAAAATTCAACTCAACCCACCACCGATCCTGACCAAGGTTCTCTCTCTCTCTCTCTCTCTCTCCTTTTCCTTTCCCACCTCTAGTTTGTTAGCGGTGGGCGTGGGCCGTTACACTAGCCATTCGAGGTATGCCCATATAGAGCATACACCGATAATTTTGACATGGAAGAAAAGCTGCTTACTCTTGTTTCACGCAACCAAAAAAAACCACTTAGAAGCTCTGGTTTCCCCCACCAGAACTAAGAAACAGTATTCAATTCAATTGAACTCTTCTGTTTTGTTCATGAATTGAGCTTATTTATATTCATCTTTGTGAGGATCACCAACGAGTAGACATAAATCTGAAGACTTTACTCAAACAACTAGTTGGAATCGATTGATACTGATTTCTGAGTGATTTTTTTTTTTTGGTGTGTGCAGCAAGAGCTCTGAATTCCGTATTTAGTCAATGGCGTATATCGGCGCCATCAGGGGCATGGAATATAAGCGGGAATTTGTGCAGTGGGAGGGCAGTCGACACTACCACCCCCATTGACATTAATGGAAACCTCAATCCTCTTATAAAATGCGATTGCTCAGCCAACAACGGTGCAACTTGCCTCATTACTCAACTGTATCTCCTTCTCTCTCTCTCTCTCTCTCTCTCTCTCTCTCTCTCTCTCTCTCTCTCTCTGCATCTATCGCATTGCATTTGAAGAGCTGGAGCAATTCGAATTAGTTTTATTTACGATTGCCTTGAGCATTCCTATTCTGCATGTGCGATTGTTGGGACTTAAGTTTAGTTGTGGGAATCCAGAATCAAGTTGCTGAATAAAACTAATTTGTTGTTGGGACATTCGATTCTAACTACTTCCATTCGTTTAAGCATTGATATACATGGACCGTAAAAAAAAGGATCTGAGTTGCAGGAGTTTATACATGTATATCCATAAGCTTGCAATGTTCGCTGATAAAAAAAAAAAATCAGTTTTTCCAGAGGACCAATGCCGCCATATTGCTTGTATGTTTTGCATCCTGACAAATCTGGTCGATCATAAGAGGATATAATCTACTTGAAAGAAAAGATCAGAGAAGATCATATTTATTTCTCATAACAAACTAATGTTCTTTGTTTTCTTTCTTGTTCAGTTTGAATTCATCTTATTTATATGGTTTTGCAGGCACGTTTATGCAATAAACGTTGTTGGTGTACTTCCACCAGAGCTATGGACATTAACTTCCCTCACCTATCTGTATGTTTTCTTCCTTATATACACACACAGACTTTTTAGAATATTACATCATTTGTTGAGTGGAGAATTTGAATCGTGAGCTCTTAGAACAATCTGCGTTCATGTTGGCGCATATATGTATGTATTTGATATTATATTAAGTGTAATGTGGAAAGTTTTATTGGTATCTTGTGCAATTAAATTGAACTGAATTTCTATCAGGAAGTTGGATCAAAATTTCTTGACTGGAACGCTATCTGCATCTGTTGGTAATCTCACAGAATTGCGAACGTTGTAAGACAATCCATAGCTTTTTCTAGAGACCTCACAAGACATAATATCATATCGAACATCAACGTTAAAGATTTTATCCATTTTCTAATTTTAAACAAATTATGATTAGGAGCCTGGGCATTAATGCATTATCAGGGGAACTTCCGAAGGAACTTGGATCTCTTTCTAAACTGGAACTGTTGTAAGTTATCTGTTGCTACTCAACTCTGGAGGACATCCGAATAGCTAGCTGATCCCGTTGCTTTTTATTAAATCTACGGAGCTAACTTTTTCAATTGATTTGTTAGTTACATGAAATAATTTTTTGTTCACTCAAAAATTCTAAATTTTACTCACATGCTTCTGCCTTTTCCTTCCTTATGAATGGGAGCAATGAAACTTTTCATGAGTACAAATGCAGATCATTAGTATTATGTCATGCGGCTGTATATATTTCATAATGACCATATTTAACTGTTGCGTTTTGACTGATATTGTAGGGCTTTCGGATCCAACAATTTCTCTGGTTCCCTACCGCCAGAGCTTGGAAATCTTTCTATGTTGAAGGAACTGTAAACTTTTCTTTCTTTCTTTCTCTCTCTCTTTCTCTCTCTTTTTTTGGTTTTTGTTTATCAAAATTTTTGAACCTTTTTTTATATCTACGTGTAAATTATGCTTATGGGGTTGCCTTTCCTAGTTTGCAACAACTAAATCTGAATCTTTGGTATCAAACTTTTGACCAGTGGTTGCCCTCAGTTTATTTATTTATTTTTTATATTCAGGATATTGTTGGATGTGCGATTTCCGTATCTCATGATTTTTGTAATTTCCAGAAATACCACAATCTGTTTATGTTTATCGGGCACGAAAAAAGATGACTTGCTATTATTGATAGAAAGCTCACATTAAATCTCACTCTTGTGTGCATGATAGGAATTATATCCTATTTGACAGTCATCAATATAACTCTAACAAGTTATAAATAGAACTTAAGAATGTTATAAAACGAACCTCATATGTTGAATTTTTGCATACCGAAGTAAATGTTTGAGAGCCAAACTTCAGTTAATGAAGAGTATAACATTGGAAAAATAAAAGAAAGAAAAAACTGAAAGCAAAACCAAATTTTGTGAAAGAAAAAACTCATTAATCTTAACGGTTCCCTGTCCTGGGGTTAATTCATAAAACTTACCTACTCATGGTCATGATCATTTTATTTTAATTGGGAGTTTGTTGATGCAAGAATCTAAAATACTAATTTGACTTCGGGTTCCTTCATCTTGTGATGTGTATGGCTTCTGAGCATTCTGAAAGGTCTGAATGAATAGATTTGTGCCTGAGTTTCAATCTTTGACTTGGATTTTGTTACACTTAGTTGTATTGATCCTACCTTGGCTTTGCCTTGCACTGTTTCACTATACTGATAATTTGTTAATCCTGTTTGTCTTGATAGATACTTTGATAGCTCTGGAGTTTCTGGTGGTATTCCTCAATCATTTTCACGCCTAAGAAACTTGCGTACAGTGTACTCCATTTTCTGGCTTTAATTTTTCCCAACTTTATCAGCCAAGAATGCATCATTCACTTATAAAGCTCTCTTCTGAACAGATGGGCATCAGACAATGAATTCAGGGGCAGAATACCTGATTTCATCGGGAGTTGGACACAGCTCACAACTTTGTAAGACAATTATGTTATCATGTCTCTTCTCAGCTCCAAAACCCCCCTCTCCCTCACCAAAATGGTGCCTGATGGCCCAAGCAATGGCTGAAAATTTCATTAATATCCATTTTATTTACTATGCTAGCCAAGAGTTTGTGTTTACTTGCAATTTCTAGTAAAGTTGAAGATCTGTCCGTTTATTATCTACTCACTTTTGTAGGAGGTTTCAAGGAAACTCTTTTACAGGTCCCATACCATCGACATTTTCAAACCTGACATCTTTGATGGAGTTGTGAGTAACTCTAACCATTTCAGGGGTGTTTGGTCTATGTACTTCTTGACTCACTGCTAATGTACCATATATAATTAATATAGGAGAATAGGTGATTTATCCAATGGGAGCTCTTCTCTAGCATTCATCAGTAATATGACATCTCTAACTATCCTGTGAGTTGGCTCCATTTTTTGTTTCATTTCTGTTATTATTATTATTAATTCTTATTTTCAATCTCCCAAACGTTTTTATAATTATAATGTTCCTTTTCTTGCAGGGTGTTGAGAAATAATAATATGACGGGTTCAATTCCATCCAACATTGGAGAATTTCGTAGACTTACCCAGCTGTAAGAAATAATAAGATAACCGTTTAAATTAACTTATTGCTGGTAATGAGCTAGGTTGGATTTGTTTGTGTTGCAAACAAATTTTGCTCATACACCTGTACGTCAGTTTTTGTGTATGATATCCTTGCCTCACCAAATCACCCTAGAAACAACAATGTTCATGTGTTCTTTTAAGTAATTGTGCTGGTGTCATCTCATCTCCAAACTGATTTATAAATTAAGATGGAATCCGTTTGGATGATAAATCTAGTAACATGTTTTCCTTGTTTTTTGTTTTCTTACCATTATGAAACTTAGTGCTCTTGGGGAGAATTGAATCCTATTTGATGATCGCATTTTATTCTTAAAAGTTCTTGTAGTGCTGGTAATGGAGTGACTCCATTCTCCTTTCTATTGTAGGGATTTGAGCTTCAACAACTTGACAGGAGAGATTCCAAGCTCGCTTTTCAATTTGAGTTCACTGTCACACTTGTAACATCCAACCCTTCCTACACTAACTATCTGACTCCCACCATTTTTTTGTCGAATTGAAGTGTATATTCTGTCTTTTGCTCAGGTTTCTTGGAAATAATAAGTTAAATGGGACCCTACCTACACAGAAGAGTGCATCACTTCTTAATATGTGAGTTCGTCTTGTAAATTTTGATTTCAGTTAACGATGCCTCTTACGAGTAGATCTGATTTAGCAATATTTCTTTTGGTCAATTAGATGGAAGATATGTTGTATTCCTGGGAAATGAAAAATTTTCCATCTCAAAGATATATGAAAGATTCTACTGTATATTTCACTACGGAATGCATCTTTTATCAAACATCTTGATTACCGAGTTTAAATATTCATGGTAAGGAGTTGCATAGGATACATTTCTTGGGTTATTTTTTGATACGTGCTTTCTGAGATTGAGGTTTTGAGAAGGCATGGTATTCATTCAGGCATACAATCATATGCTTGTTCAATTTGATAACAGTGGCAACACGTTCTTTTGGCATGCTTAGATTTATTGGCTAAGACACTGAAGAATCTGTCTACCTTTTCAAAATAAGTTTAAAATTCCAAAAGCCTCCATGCACCATAGTGGAATGCTTAGCTGAAATCTTTAGCTTGACTCGATAAGTACACATCTTAATAGTCATTTTTCACATTTTACTCTTACACCTTTCTTTGGCCGTCATCTTAATTGTCAATTTTCACATTTTACTTTTACACCTTTTTTTGGCTGTTAACTTCTGTACCGAGTGCTAATTCCGTGCCACTTGATCTCGTAGAGACTTGTCATATAATGATTTATCAGGGAGCTTTCCTTCTTGGATCAACCAGCAAAACTTACAGATGTAAGTAATGTGCCACTGATTTTCTGTTCTATATCTTTTTCTCTACAATCATGCAAATTACAATAATACACTGCCTACCTACTCATGTAATATTAAGATGAAGGTTATGTTATAATCTTGTTGATTTTGATATGCAGAAATTTAGTAGCCAACAATTTTAAAATTGAAGGTTCAAGTATCAGCAGGTATTTCCATGAGTTGATTTAATATCCTTGTGTTTACAAATACTTCGTTGTCTTAAAGTTGTCTCTGAACACATCTCTCTTTTGCTTTCAGTGGTTTGCCTTCTGGATTGCATTGTCTTCAACGCAACTTTCCTTGTAATCGAGACCGTCCAATATGTGAGTAGAAATTACAAAATAAATTCTTCCTATTTGTTGTACGTTTCACTGAGGAGGAGGAAAAACTACCTCAGGCTTCTTACTTTTGACATAAGGCAGTTGTTAATCAGAAGATGCACTGTCCTACATGTGGATGTCTTGTATTCATAACTCCTGTCGCGTATATTGATGCCAGATTCTGATTTTGGGATCAAGTGTGGAGGTCCTCAGTTCAGAAGTTCATCAGGGATTTTGTTTGAAGCGGAAAATGAGACTCTTGGTCCAGCTACGTACTTTGTTACTGAGTCAAATAGGTGGGCCGTTAGTAATACGGGATACTTCACTGGGAGCAACAATGTTCAATACATGGCCTCATTGTCTCAATCCCCAAACACCCTTGTGGGAGAACTTTATCAGACACAGCGACTATCTGCTTCATCATTGAGATACTATGGACTAGGACTTCAGAATGGCAACTACACTGTGAACCTTTATTTTGCAGAAATAGTTTTTCCAAATTTTAATACATGGCAAAGCCGTGAGAGGCGTCTCTTTGATATATATATACAGGTTTCTTTTCAATTCTTCTTCATTTATATAATCTTGTTTTGAGTCCTCCTCTACCATAGTTCCATGCCAAGGCAAGCAATATTGTCCTAAAGCTTTGCCTATATATAGTAGAGAAACTGTTATGACTAGGGCTTTTAAGGATATGGGTTGCCCCTGAAATTTAATAACCATATTCTAATCTTCTCCCCAACTCTCAGTCTGAAGGGCTATGAAGCACAAACAGGCTAATATTGGAGAAGAATCAGTGTCAGACACGGTTTGGATATGTTTTGGGAAACAAAAACCCAAACGGCCAAACCTGGCAGCGGCAGATGGCAGTGTTGGCGGCGAAGTCATTGTAGAGGGAGGGAGATTGCGAGAAAGTGGGGAGATGGAGGGAAAGAAGAATCGGAGGGAAATAGGTTTCTTGGGATAGGGGGAGAGGAGGGGAGGGTAGGATTTTTTTTTAGGACGAGTTTTATTTTTATTATTTTTTATAGTTACAAACTTTTTTTATAAAGTTTATTTTGTGGGTTTTTATTGGTTAATTTGCTTTGTCTTTATTAGGTTTAAGAGAGCACAATGACTTATTGGATTTTATGTATATTTAAATTTTAAATTAAATTTTCATTTACTTTTTTCTAATTGATTTTAATATTTAGTGAAAATAAAGTATTTTGGGTTATTGTTTCATATTACATTTTCAGAATTTTGCGTGTGGCCATGTCTGGTCTATCTTGTGTCCATGTCTGGTCTATCTTGTGTCCATGTCTGGTCTATCTTGTGTCCATGTTTATGCTTCTTAGTTGATGGTTGTTAGCAATGCTTATAGTTTTGTTTATGCGGTAAGAACAAATGTTGTCCGCCCTATGATTTAAACTTCATTTTTTGAATATAATATTTCCATCCTGTCCTGTGTTAATAATTTACAAACTGATGTTCATTTTCCGACGTGCCTTCATTTCTGCGATCGTCTCTTGCTCTGTTACTTGGTCTGAGTTCATCATCATTGGTTTCAGGGAAAACGTGTCTTACAGAATTTTGATATTAGAAAGGAGGCAGGTGGGTCTTTCCTTGCTGTCCCAATGAACTTTACGGCTGAAGTTACAGAAAACTTCCTGGAAATTCATCTCTTTTGGGCGGGGAAAGGTACTTGCTGCATACCTAATCAGGGTTCTTATGGACCCTCTGTTTCAGCCATCAATGCTACCCCGGGTAATTAGTAATAACAAGTTTTTTTCTTTGTTTTGTGTCCTTGTTTTCAAGTATTTTCAGTTAACCAGTGAGCTTTTCTGCAGATTTTGAACCATCTGTCAGTAACATACCTCCAAGTACTGAGGAGAATAATAAAACGGGCCAAATTGTAGGGAGGGATAATAGAACGGGCCTAATTGTAGGACTCGTTGTTGGGTTAGGATCTGTTTTCTTTCTCGTTTTTGGCGCAGTTTTCCTTGTCGTCCGGAGAAGGAAAAGGCGTCTTGCCTATGAAGATGAAGGTAATTACAAGGAATCTGCTTCTAAGCCGTTATTTGTGTCTTGATTCTGTTGCATTCTACATTAAATTCTTGCTGTCTCTTATTGCTGCATTTTCTTCCATTTGGGATCTACATTGGGGGAGGCATACTGAAACTTCTATCCACATCTATACCAATTATTTATTTATAATTATAATTTGTCAGAGCTCCTGGGGATAGATGCTAGACCGTACACTTTTAGTTTTTCTGAACTAAGGGTTGCTACAAGCGACTTCAATTCATCCAACAAACTTGGTGAGGGAGGATTTGGACCTGTTTACAAGGTATGCTCTTTCTTTAAAATGGAAGGAGTGGATAGGGCTAGGAAAAATTTAATTATCATGGTTGTCTCCTGTTGTATTATTCAAATCTGATTCAATTATCTGAAACTACCCAATAAATATAGGAAATTTTGTTTTGCGAAAAAAAGAAAAGAAAAGATAATGTTGTAGTAGATCTTAGGAAACTTATAACCACTGAGGGAAAAGGATAAGGGTGTAAAACTATAATTGGAATCAATTAATCTCAAACTGAGTCAACCTTATAGGTGAGAATATAACGCATCATAACAGTTATTTCTGTGCTTGTTTAGTAGTTCTTACGATAGTGGGAAGACTATATCAGTAACAGCCCAAACCCACCGTTAGTAGATATTGTCTGCTTTGGCCTGTTACGTATCGCCGTCAGCCTCACAGTTTTAAAACGCATATGCTAAGGAGAGGTTTCCACACCCTTATAAGGAATGTTTCGTTCCTCTCTCTAACCGATCTGAGATCTAACAATCCACCCCCTTGGGGGCTAGCATCCTTGTTGGCATACTGCCCGGTATCTAGCTCTGATACCATTTATAACAGCTTAAGCCCACCATTAGTAGATATTATTCACTTCGGCCTGTTACATATCGCCGTCAGTCTCACGGTTGTAAAACATGTCTACTATGGAGAGGGTCTAGCCCTACTCTGACCAATACCTCGCACTATTCGGTGACTGGCTCTGATATCATTTGTAACGGCCCAAGCACACCGCTAATAAATATTGTCCTTTTTGGGCTTTCCTGCTTTCCCTCAAGATTTTTTTTGTAACAGTCCAAGCCCACTGCTGATGTTGTCCTCTTTGGGCTTTCCCTTTCGGGCTTCCCCTCAAGGTTTTAAAACGTGTCTACTACGAAGAGGGTCTAGTTCTACTCCGACCAGTGCATCACACCGTCCGGTGATCGACTAGACCCTCTCCATAGTAGACACGTTTTAAAACCTTGAGGGGAAGCCCGAAAGGGAAAACCCAAAGAGGACAATATTTGCTAGCAGTGGACTTGGGCTGTTACAAATGGTATTAGAGCTAGAGACCGGGCAGTGTGCCAGCGAAAACACTGGCCCCCCAAGGGGGTAGATTGTTAGATCCCACGTTGATTGGAGAGGGAACAAAACATTCCTTATAAGGGTGTAGAAACCTTTATCTAGCAGACGCGTTTTAAAACCGTGAAGCTGATGGCGATACGTAATGGGCCAAAGCGAATAATATCTACTAGTAGTATTCCTATTAATTACTATCTGATTTATTTTACCCTTGCAGGGAACACTATGCGATGGAAGAATGGTTGCTGTGAAGCAACTCTCAGTGGCATCCCACCAAGGAAAGAGCCAGTTTGTTGCTGAGATTGCTACAATATCTGCAGTGCAGCATCGCAATCTTGTAAAACTATATGGATGTTGCATTGAGGCCGATAAACGTCTCCTTGTTTATGAGTTTCTTGAAAACAAGAGTCTTGACCAAGCATTATTTGGTAACTAATTTATATCCAATTTTCCGGCTGTTGAAAGCAAAGATAGTTGTATTTAATCATGGGTTTTATGTGGCAGGAAAAAAACATTTGATTATTGATTGGGCAAAACGTTTTGAGATATGCGTGGGTGTAGCAAGGGGTCTCACTTACCTTCATGAGGAATCAAGACTTCGCATAGTGCACAGAGACGTTAAGGCCAGTAACATCCTGCTTGATGGTAATCTGATTCCTAAAATTTCAGATTTTGGCTTAGCCAAACTTTACGACGACAAAAAGACTCATATAAGCACCCGTGTTGCTGGGACAATGTAAGATTAATTCAGTGATCGTGTTTTCGCTTCTTTTATCTTGGTAATGAGTACTAATGTTGGCCACCTTACTGTTGCAGTGGTTATCTTGCACCTGAGTATGCCATGCGTGGCCGCCTTACGGAGAAAGCTGATGTCTTTGGATTTGGCGTTATGGCTCTTGAAATTGTCAGTGGAAGACCGAATTCAGACCCAAGCTTAGAGGAAGACAAAATTTATCTTCTGGAATGGGTAAGAATGAATCGTTTTTCTTGTTTCATTAGGATCAATGAAATATCTTCAAACCAAAATAAAATGAACCAACACACGCTACAAGATTTGCGGCTGAAAAAATTCTGACCTTTTCAGATAATGTTTAACGATGAATTAAAGAACTTCTATCTCATTTTGATGCCATTTACCTTCTCTTCCTAAGCACTCTCCCCAAGCTTATTTGAAATCATATCCTTTTTCAGATCCTTCTCTATTACCTCCATATTGTTCTCACCCAAAATGTCCTAACTTTACCTTTGATCTTAAATCTATAGTAACCTGAACATGAATTGCTGTGGAGTCCCGAGCACAATCATTTATATTTAGCAGTTTTGCTCAAACATTAGAGTAGGGAGCATAAGAAAGCAATAAAAAAGGATCAATAATATCTTGGCTTGCATTTTCTCTGATAAATCAACGACCAGGCCAGAAATATGTACATTATTACTCAGACATTAGTGTTAATCTGTCTATGGGGCACCGAGTGATTAGATAATACTTTAGGCCATTTTGATCCAAGAAGGGTATATGAGAGAAAATATCCAAAAAAAACAAAAAATTCAGCCTGTTCTTGGTTTGGATTGGCATTGCTTTCTCATCTTATGTTAATTGCTCATAGGTGTTTCCCGTTTTGCTTGTAGGCATGGTACCTCCACGAAAACAACCGTGAACTTGAGATGGTGGATTCTGAACTATCAGAGTTCAGCAGGGAGGAAGTAAAAAGGGTGATTGGTGTAGCTCTTCTGTGCACTCAAACATCCCCCGCTCTTCGGCCATCGATGTCCCGCGTAGTAGCAATGCTGACTGGAGATGTTGAAGTGGCCGCTGTGACTTCCAAACCAGGATACCTGACAGATTGGAAATTTGATGACATTACAAGCTTCATTGATAACGCATCAACTGAAGAACTTGATACTAGCCGCTATGCATCAACAAGTTCTAATGTTGTTGATACAAAGCATTCGCCAGCCAAACCACTGCTCCATGAATCATTTGGGGCCGGGTAGATGAACAAGCTTGGTATTGACATTTTTCATTTTCTTGTTTCACATTTACTCAACATTCCCCCCCGCCTCAGGCTTTCTACATTACAATACAACATTCCTGAATTATATATATGATTTCAATTATTTATGTTCTTGAGTTTGCTACTTAAATTGTTTGAATGTTACAGCCTCCAGTTCTTGCCATACCATACGTACCTTTTATTTCTTTTGTTCAGCTTGTACTAAAGCGACGCCCCACCCCCAAAGACATAGGTTTTCTAAGAACTTCTGCCCAAACATACCTCCATTTCTTTGTTCTCCAAACCAAACGCTCGCTAAATATTTATTGATCTTTTATTCTTTGGTCTCTAAAATATATATTTCTTTGTATCAGAAGTATTTTAATTTGTTTCTTCTCTATTAAAAGTATTGGTAGGTGTCTTCATCAACATCGGGTGTTTGTTTTCCTTTTTTTTAAAAGAAAAACGATGAATATTAATGGAGTTGGAATCTTTTAACCTTATGGTCGAGATTAGGTAAGGTGTTCTCAAGTTTAAATACATGGTTAAAGACTATAACTTAAATAATAAACTTAAGCATAATTTAATTAGCGAAGACATGATATATTCCGTTAAGAAGTTAAATATTCAATAACTTATTGCTAATATGTAAAACATGAACCACAATAAGGAAAAGTATATGTACATAGAAAATTAAAACTTATTTTTGCAAGTAATTTGAACGACCTTTTTTATATATATATAAAATAATATGTTACAAACGTTTAGTGGTAGTGTAGAAGAGGGAGAAGCGGTCCAAATGGGGCCAATACAAACATTTAACACGATTTGGGCCATCTCAGTGTACGGAAAAGGCGCGCACGCTGTTCTGGTTACAACAATCCTTATGAATTCTGATATTGGCAGCCGTCGGCATAGAGCGCAAGTGGATAAATGCAGGGCCACCGCCGTCAGCCACCAGCTTTGAATTGTCAAGTCAACCAACATCAGGTAAAACTACCACTTAATTCTCTATTCACACCTTGCCCTTGACCCTCAGATTTGCGATCCCGCCACCTCAAATACTCACCTAATCTCTACAATTTTAATTTTATGCTGTGATTTTCAACTCAGCCCTCGCCGGTGGCTTACCGGACTTCCATGCGACCCAAGAATACTTGTCTACCACTGTACGCTTAATTGTTTGAGTTCAAGCTCATGGGCTGCAATTTTTATATGCTTAGTTGCTTCGCCACTTGCCTTTCCCATGCTCATTTTATTATTATTTATATTGGTAAAGAAAGACAATCAATTTATTAATGGAGAACTTGAATAAGTCTCGATCGTCACCTTGTGGTCTTCTTTTTCAACTGTTGTATTTTTTGTCGTCACAGTTTTGGTCAGAATATCCCATTAATTCGATGGCTGTCCCAATCTCTTGAATTTTAGGATTGTTATAAACAAAATATCATTTTCTCTATCTAAGGATGCGCTGTGGCTAATTCATATCAATCCTCCCTCCATAATTCTGTCTGTAAGTGATCAAGCTTCCAATTCCATGCCCATGTTCATGGCGTCTTCATCTTCAGGTTTCATCTTTGCTGTTTGTGCTATTGCTTCCATTGTCTGCCACCTGGCTGTTTTGTCTGAAGCTCAAAATTCAACTCAGCCCACCACCGATCCTGATCAAGGTTCTCTCTCTCTCTCTCTCTCTCTCTCTCTCTCTCTCTCTCTCTCCCCCTCCCACCTTTAGTGTGTCCTCAGAGGAAAAAGCTAGCGATTCGAGGTATGCCCATGTATATATGTAGGGAATACACCGGTAACTTTGACATGAAAAAAAAGCTGCTCACTTTTGTTTCACGCAACCAAAAGACCCACTTAGAAGCTCTGAATTCCCACACCAGAATTAAGAAACAGTATTCAATTCAATTGAACTCTTTTGTTTTGTTCATGAATTGATTATTCATCTTTGTGAGGATCACCAACAAGTAGACATAAATCTGAAGACTTTACTCAAAAAGCTACATTGGAATAAATTGATACTGACTTTTGAGTGATTTATTTTTTTGGTGTGTGTGCAGCAAGAGCTCTGAATTCCATATTTAGACAATGGCGTATATCGGCGCCATCAGGGGCGTGGAATATAAGCGGGAATTTGTGCAGTGGGAGGGCAGTCGACACTACCACCCCCGTTGACATTAATGGAAACCTCAATCCTCTTATAAAATGCGATTGCTCAGCCAACAACGGTGCAACTTGCCTCATTACTCAACTGTATCTCTCTCTCTCTCTCGCTCTTTCTCTCTCTGCATCTATCGCATTACATTTGAAGAGCTGGAGCAATTCGGATTAGTTTTATTTACGATTGCCTTGAGCATTCCTATTCTGCATGTGCGATTGTTGGGACTTGAGTTTAGTTGTGGAAATCCAGAATCAAGTTGATGAATAAAACTAATTTACAGTTGAGACAATGTGATATCCCACGTTGGTTGGGAGGATGGGAGGAGAACAAACCACCCTTTATAAGAGTGTGGAAACCTTCTTCTAGCAGACGCGTTTTAAAGTCTTGAGGGGAAGCCCAAAAAGGACAATATTTGCTAGCGGTGGACCTGGGCCGTTACAAATAGTATCAGAGCCAGACATCGGAAGATGTGCCAGCCTTCTCGCGGTTCCCCGAAGGAGGGTAGACACGAGGCGGTGTGCCAGTAAGGACGCTGGGCCCCAAAGGGGGTGGATTTGGTGGGGGTCCCACATCGATTGGAGAAAGGAATGAGTGCCAGCGAGGACGCTGGGTCCCGAAGGGGGGTGGATTGTGATGTCCTACATTGGTTGGGAAGGAGAACAAGCCACCCTTTATAAGGGTATGGAAACCTTCTTCTAGCAAACGCGTTTTAAAGCTTCGAGGGGAAGTCCGAAAGGGAAAGCCCAAAGAGGACAATATCTGCTAGCGGTGGATCTGGTCGTTACAGATATTCGATTCTAACTACTTTCATTCGTTTAAGCATTGATATACATGGACCGTAAAAAAAAGGATCTGAGTTGCAGGAATTTATACATGTATATCCATAAGCTTGCAATGTTCGCTGATAAAAAAAAAAAAAATCAGTTTTTCCAGAGGACCAATGCCGCCATATTGCTTGTATGTTTTGCATCCTGACAAATCTGGTCGATCATAAGAGGATATAATCTACTTGAAAGAAAAGATCAGAGAAGATCATATTTATTTCTCATAACAAACTAATGTTCTTTGTTTTCTTTCTTGTTCAGTTTGAATTCATCTTATTTATATGGTTTTGCAGGCACGTTTATGCAATAAACGTTGTTGGTGTACTTCCACCAGAGCTATGGACATTAACTTCCCTCACCTATCTGTATGTTTTCTTCCTTATATACACACACAGACCTTTTAGAATATTACATCATTTGTTGAGTGGAGAATTTGAATCGTGAGCTCTTAGAACAATCTGCGTTCATGTTGGCGCATATATGTATGTATTTGATATTATTATTAAGTGTAATGTGGAAAGTTTTATTGGTATCTTGTGCAATTAAATTGAACTGAATTTCTATCAGGAAGTTGGATCAAAATTTCTTGACTGGAACGCTATCTCCATCTGTTGGTAATCTCACAGAATTGCGGAAGTTGTAAGACAATCCATAGCTTTTTCTAGAGACCTCAAAAGACATAATATCATATTGAACATCAACGTTAAGGAATTTCATTCATTTTCTAACTTTAAACAAATTATGATTAGGAGCCTGGGCATTAATGCATTATCAGGGGAACTTCCGAAGGAACTTGGATCTCTCTCTAAACTGGAACTGTTGTAAGTTATCTGTTTCTACTCAACTCTGGAGGACATCCGAATAGCTAGCTGATCCCGTTGCTTTTTATTAAATCTATGGAGCTAACTTTTTCAATTGATTTGTTAGTTACATGAAATAATTTTTTGCTTTTTATGAATGTGAGCAATGAAACTTTTCATGAGTACAAATGCAGATCATTAGTATTATATGTCATGCGGCTGTATATATTTCATATGACCATACTTAACTGTTGCGTTTTGACTGATATTGTAGGGCTTTCGGATCCAACAATTTCTCTGGTCCCTTACCGCCAGAGCTTGGAAATCTTTCTATGTTGAAGGAACTGTAAGCTTTTCTTTCTTTCTCTTTGTTTTTTGGTTTTTGTTTATAAAATATTTTGAACCTTTTTTTATATCTACATGTGTAAATTATGCTTATGGGGTTGCCTTTCCTAGTTTGCAACAACTAGATCTGAATTTTTTGGTATCAAACTTTTGACCAGCGGGATAAAAACCTAAAATGTTGTAGTCATGTGGTTGCCCTCAGTTTATTTATTTAATTTTTTTTTTATATTCAGGATATTGTTGGATGTGCCATTGCCGTATCTCATGATTTTTGTAATTTCCAGAAATACCACAATCTGTTTATGTTTATCGGGCACGAAAAAAGATGACTTGCTATTATTGATAGAAAGCTCACATTAAAACTCACTCTTGTATGCATGATAGGAATTATATCCTATTTGACATTCATCAATATAACTCTAACAAGTTATAAATAGAACTTAAAAATGTTACAAAACGAACCTCATATGTTGAATATTTGCATACCCAAGTAAATGTTTGAGAGCCAAACTTCAGTTGATGAAGAGTATAACGTTGGTGACATAAAAGAAAGAAAAGACTGAAAGCTAAACCAACTTTTGTGAAAGAAAAAACTCATTGATCTTAACGGTTCGCTATCCTGGGGTTAACTCATAGTACTTACCTATTCATGGTCATGATCATTTTATTTTAATTGGGAGTTTGTTGATGCAAGAATCTAAAATACGAATTTGACTTTGGGTCCCTTCATCTGTGATATGCATTTCTGAGCATGCTGAATGGTCTGAATGAATAGATTTGTCTCGAGTTTCAATCTTTGACTTGGGTTTTGTTCCACTTAGTTGTGGTGATCCTACCTTTACTCTGCGTTTGCACTGTTTCATTATACTGATAATTTGTTGATCATGTTTGTCTTGATAGATACATTGATAGCTCTGGAGTTTCTGGTGGTATCCCTCAATCATTTTCACGCCTAAGAAACTTGCATACAGTGTAATCCATTTTCTGGCTTTAATTTTTCCTAACATTATCAGCCAAGGATGCATCATTCATATGTAAATCTCTCTTCTGAACAGGTGGGCATCAGACAATGAATTCAGGGGCAGAATACCTGATTTCATCGGGAGTTGGACACGGCTAACGTCTTTGTAAGAAAATTATGTTATCATGTCAATTCTTAGCTCCAAACCCCCCCTCTTCCTCTCCAAAAGTGAGTAGAAATTGCAAGTAACACAAACTATGCTATGCAGAAGTTCGTGTTACTTGCAATTTCTAGTTAAGTTGAAGGTCTGTCCGTTTATTATCTACTCACTTTTGTAGGAGGTTTCAAGGAAACTCTTTTACAGGTCCCATACCATCGACATTTTCAAACCTGACATCTTTGACGGAGTTGTGAGTAACTCCAACCATTTCAGAGTATCTGGTCTATGTACTTCTTGACTCATTGCTAATGTTCCATATATAATTAATATAGGAGAATAGGTGATTTATCCAATGGGAGCTCTTCTCTAGCATTCATCAGTAATATGGCATCTCTAACTATCCTGTGAGTTGGCTCCATTTTTTGTTTCATTGCTGTTATTATCTTTTTATATTTTCAATCAACCAAACGTTTTTATGATTATAATGTTCCTTTTCTTGCAGGGTGTTGAGAAATAATAATATTACAGGTTCAATTCCATCCAACATTGGAGAATTTCGTAGACTTACCCAGCTGTAAGAATTCCTCATCAACGGATAACCGTTTAAATTAATTTGTTGCTTGTAATGAGCTAAGTTAGATTTATTTGCGTTGCAAACAAATTTGACTCGTACACCTGTACGTCAGTTTTTGTGTATGATATCCTTGCCTCACCAAATCACCCTAGAAACAACAATGTTCATGTGCTCTTTTAAGAAATTGTGTTGGTGTCATCTCATCTCCAAACTGATTTATAAATTAAGATGGGATCCATTTGGATGATAAATCTAGTAACATGTTTTTTTCCTTTTTCTTTTTTTTTTCTTACCATTATGAAACTTAGTGCTCTTGGGGAGAATTGAATCCTATTTGATGATCGCATTTTATTGTTAAAAGTTCTTGTAGTTCTGGTAATGGAGTGACTCCATTCTCCTTTCTATTGTAGGGACTTGAGCTTCAACAACTTGACAGGAGAGATTCCAAGCTCGCTTTTCAATTTGAGTTCACTGTCACACTTGTAACATCCAACCCTTCCTACATTAACTATCTGACTCCCACCATTTTTTTGTCGAATTGAAGTGTATATTCTGTCTTTTGCTCAGGTTTCTTGGAAATAATAAGTTAAATGGGACCCTACCTACACAGAAGAGTGCATCACTTCTTAATATGTGAGTTCGTCTTGTAAATTTTGATTTCAGTTAACGATGCCCCTTACAAGTAGATCTGATTTAGCAATATTTCTTTTGGTCAATTAGATGGAAGATATGTTGTATTCCTGGGAAATGAAAATTTTTCCATCTCAAAGATATATGAAAGATTCTACTGTATATTTCACTATGCTCCAACGGAATGCATCTTTTATCAAACTTCTCGATTACCAAGTTTAAATATTCATAGTAAGAAGTTGCATAGGATGCATTTCTTGGGTTATTTTTAAATACGTGCTTTTTGAGATTGAGGTTTTGAGAAGGCATGGTATTCATTCAGGCAAACAATCATATGCTTGTTCAATTTGAAAACAGTGGCAACACGTTCTTTTGGCATGCTTAGATTTATTGGCTAAGACACTAAAGAATCTGTCTACCTTTTCAAAATAAGTTTAAAATTCCAAAACCCTACATGCATTGTCGTGGAATGCTTAGCTGAAATCTTTAGCTTGACTCGATAAGTACACATCTTAATAGTCATTTTTCACATTTTCCTTTTACACCTTTCTTTGGTTGTTAACTTCTGTACTGAGTGCTAATGCCTTGCCACTTGATCTTGTAGAGACTTGTCATATAATGATTTATCAGGGAGCTTTCCTCCTTGGATCAACCAGCAAAATTTACAGATGTAAGTAATGTGCCACTGATTTTCTGTTCTTTTTCTCTACAATCATGCAAATGACAATAATACACTGCCTACCTACTCAATGTAATATTAAGATGAAGGTTATGTTATAATCTTATTGGCTTTGATATGCAGAAATTTAGTAGTCAACAATTTCACAATTGAAGGTTCAAGTAGCAGGTATTTCCATGAGTTCATTTAATATCCTTGCGTTCACAAATTCTTCGTTGGTGGTCTGTTTAACACATCTCTCTTTTGCTTTCAGTGGTTTGCCTTCTGGATTGAATTGTCTTCAACGCAACTTTCCTTGTAATCGAGACCGTCCAAGATGTGAGTAGAAATTACAAAATAAATTCTTCCTATTTGTTGTTTGTTTCTCTGAGGAAGAGGAAAAACTACCTCTGGCTTCTAACTTTTGACATAAGGCAATTGTTAAATCAGAAGATGCACCGTCCTACGTGTGGATATCTTTTATTCATAACTCCTGTCTTGTATGTTGATGCCAGATTCTGATTTTGGGATCAAGTGTGGAGGTCCACAGATCACAAGTTCATCAGGGATTTTGTTTGAAAGGGAAAATGAGACTCTCGGTCCTGCTACATACTTTGTTACCGAGTCAAATAGATGGGCCGTTAGTAATACTGGATACTTCACTGGGACCAACAATCCTGAATACATAGGCAAGACATTGTCTCAATTCCCAAACTCCCTTGACACAGAACTTTTTCAGACACAGCGTCTATCTGCTTCATCATTGAGATACTATGGACTGGGACTTGAGAATGGAAACTACACAGTGAACCTTCATTTTGCAGAAATAGCTTTCCCAGATTCAAATACATGGCAAAGCCGTGGGAGGCGTCTCTTTGATATATATATCCAGGTTTCTTTTTAATTCTTCATTTATATAATCTTGTTATGAGTCTTCCTCTACCATAGTTCCAGGCGAGGGAAAAAAATATTTTTCTAGAAGCTTTGCCTGACACTGTTATGACAAGGGCTTTTTAAGTTGGTTGGCCCTGGAAATTTGATACAATATTTTAAGTTTCTGTCTAATTTTAAAAAAATGTACAATATTTTTACTTTCACCATGTTATTGTCCTACAAAAAAATTCACTTTTATGTGAAATAAATTCATTGATTTAAAAAATGTTAAATATGTGAAGAATCTATTAAACACAAAATTGAAAGTTTAGCGATATTAGATATTTGTAAACTTTTAGTGAACTATTAGACAAAAAGTTAAAATTTTAGGAATCTAGCTCAGACCTATTAATCACAAATTTGAAAATTCAATTACTAAAATTGTAATTAGAGAAATCACTTGTTGCATGTTGGTCTTTGTCTTTATTGGGTTTAAGTAGGTTCAATGACTTACTGGATTTTATGTACATTTAAATTTTCATTCACGTTTTGTTTTTTAATTAATTTTATGTACATTTTGGGTTGTTGTTTTTGTATCTTCTAAAAGTAAAAATAATAAAAAATATTATCCTACATTTTCAGAAATTGGCATGTCGCCGTTTCCGTGTCTATGCTTCTTAGTTGATGGGTGTTAGCAACACTTATAGTTTTGTTTATGCAGTAAGAACAAGTGTCATCCGCCTTATATTTTAAATTTCATTTTTCTAATATTATATTTCCATTTGGTCCTGTGTTATTCCTTCACCAACTGATTTTCATTTTCCGACGTGCCTTCATTTTTGCGATTATCTGTTGCTCTCTTCCTTTGTCTAAGTTCATCATCATTGGTTCCAGGGAAATCGTGTCTTACAGAATTTTGATATCAGAAAGGAGGCAGGTGGGTCTTTCCTTGCTGTCAGAAAGAATTTTACGGCTGAAGTTACAGAAAGCTTCCTGGAAATTCATCTCTTTTGGGCAGGCAAAGGTACTTGCTGCATACCTAATCAGGGTGCTTTTGGACCCTCCGTTTCAGCCATCAGTGCTACCCCAGGTAATTAGTAATGGCAAGTTTTGTTCTTTGTTGTGTCCTTGTTTTCAAGTACTGAAATTAGTGAGCTTTTCTGCAGATTTTGAACCAACTGTCAGCAACGTACCTCCAAATACTGAGGAGAATAATAGAACGGGCCTAATTGTAGGGCTCGTTGTTGGTTTAGGATCTGTTTTCTTTCTGATTATTGGTGCAGTTTTCTTTGTCATCCAGAGAAGGAAAAGGCGTCGTGCCTATGAAGATGAAGGTAACTACAAGGAATCTGCTTCGACGTAGTTATTTGCATCTTGATTCTGTTGCATTCCACATTAAATGCTTGCATAAATTGGTCCCTTATTGCTATATTTTCTTCCATTTTGGATCTACATTGGAGGAGGCATACTGTAATTTCTATCCACATCTATACCAATTATTTATTTTTATTATTTTGCAGAGCTCCTTGGGATAGATGCTAGACCGTACACTTTTAGTTTTTCTGAACTAAGGGGTGCTACAAGCGACTTTAATCCATCCAACAAACTTGGCGAGGGAGGATTTGGACCTGTTTACAAGGTATGGTCTCTCTTTAAAATGGCGAAGAAGTGGATAGGGCTAGGAAAATGTCATTATCATGGTTGTCTCCTGTTGTATTATTCACATCTGATTCAATTATCTGAAACTACCCAATAAATTTCGGAAATTTTGTTTGTGTAAAAGAAGAAAAGATAATGTTGTAGATCTTAGTAAACTTATAACCATTGCGGGGAAAAGGATAGTTTATCTCAAACTGAGGCAATCTTATATGTGAGAATATGACGTATCATAACAGTTTTACCAATTTCAATTACTGTATTTGCTTCGAAGTTTGTACGATAGTGGGAAGATTATATCTATTTTTACGTTCTGAAGTATTGCTATTACTTACTATCTGATTGCTTTTATCCTTGCAGGGAACACTATGCGATGGAAGAGTGGTTGCTGTGAAGCAACTTTCAGTGGCATCCCACCAAGGAAAGAGCCAGTTTGTCGCTGAGATTGCTACAATATCCGCAGTGCAACATCGTAACCTTGTAAAATTATATGGATGTTGCATTGAGGCCGACAAACGTCTCCTTGTTTATGAGTTTCTAGAAAACAAGAGTCTTGACCAAGCATTATTTGGTAAGGAATTTATATCCAATTTTCCGGCTGTTGAAAGCAAAGATAGTTGTATTTAATCATGGGTTTTGTGTGGCAGGAAATAAACATTTGACTGTTGATTGGCCAACACGTTTTGACATATGCGTGGGTGTAGCAAGGGGTCTCACTTACCTTCACGAGGAATCAAGACTTCGCATAGTGCACAGAGATGTTAAGGCCAGTAACATCCTGCTTGACGGTAATCTGATTCCCAAAATTTCAGATTTTGGCTTAGCCAAACTTTACGACGACAAAAAGACTCATATAAGCACCCGTGTCGCTGGGACAATGTAAGATTAATTCAGTAATTGTGTTTTCGCTTTTTTTCTTTGGGTACAAGCACTAATGTTGGCCAGCTTACTGTTGCAGTGGTTATCTTGCACCTGAGTACGCCATGCGTGGCCACCTTACGGAAAAGGCTGATGTGTTTGGATTTGGCGTTGTGGCTCTTGAAATTGTCAGTGGAAGGCCAAATTCAGACCCAAGCTTAGAGCAAGACAAAATTTATCTTCTCGAATGGGTAAGAATGATTCGTTTTTCCTGTTTTGTTCATTAGGATCACCCCCCCTCCCCAGAGTAGAACAAATATCTTCAAACCCATTCCAGTGAAATTAAAAGAACTAACACACTCTTGAAGATTTACGGCTGAAAAAGTTTTTAATGTTTCAGATAAAATGTAAAGACGGATTAAAGAGCTTCTCTCTCACTTAGATGCCACTTATACTTCCTCTTTCTAAGCACCCTCCCTAAGCTTATTATTTGAAATCATATCCTTTTCAGATCCTTCTCTATTACCTCCATATTATTCTCATCCTTCTCTATTAACTTTACCCTTGAACTTAAATCAATAGTAATCTGAACATACAATTGCTGGAGAGTCCCGAGCAATCATTTAAATGTAGCAGTTTGGCTGAAACATGAGAGGAGCATAAGAAAACAATAAAAACTGATCAATAATATCTTTCCTTGCATTTTCTCTCATAACTCAATGACAGAGGACAGAAATATATACATTATCAATCAGACATTAGTGTTAATCTGTCTATGAGGCACCAAGTGATTAGATAATATTTTTGGCCGTTTTAATCCAAGAAGAGTATACAGTAGAAAATTGACATTTCAATTAGGCGGTGCTTCCTCATCTTATCGCTTCCATTTAAATTTCGCTTAGAAGTTGTCTGATAAATTCCTGTTTTGCTTGTTGTAGGCATGGTACCTCCACGAAAACAACTGTGAACTTGAGATGGTGGATCCTGAATTATCAGAGTTCAGCAAGGAGGAAGTAAAGAGGGTGATTGGTGTAGCTCTTCTGTGCACTCAAACATCCCCAGCTCTTCGGCCATCAATGTCCCGCGTAGTGGCAATGCTGACCGGAGACATCGAAGTGACTCCTGTAACTTCCAAACCAGGTTACCTTACTGATTGGAAATTTGATGACATTACAAGCTTTATAGATAATCCATCAACTGAAGAACCTGATACTGGCCGTTATGCATCGACTAGTTCGAGTGTTGTTGGTGCAAAGCATACGCCAGCCAATGATTTTGAACCAATGCTCCATGAATTATTAGGGGAAGGTAGGTGAAGAAGCTTAGTTTTATATTTGCTCAACGTTCCCCCACCTCCGGCTTTGTACATTGTGATTTAATTTCATACAACATTTGTGTCGTTTGGAACCTCCCATTTGTGAATTATTTATGATCTCATTGATTTCTGTGTTGGAGTTTGTAAGTTAAATTGCTTATTACTCAAAAGTACCGTTCACAAAATAGACTGCCCATGGAGTTTGGATTCCATGATTGTATCTTTTGATTGTGGTTGTGGTCTAGCATACATATCTGTTTGAGTAATAATAACAAAAGAACCATTGTTGGAAAGAACTTTAAGTTGTCATCCATATGATACCACCAAAGCAACAAGATAGTGCAGAACAGAGTGTGATCTGCAGTGAAACAAACAAGATCCACCAAGATCGAAATCCATGGCATCATCAAAATCATCAATTTTGTAAAAGCCCCTCTACTAGTTACACAGAACAACCCTAATAATCCCAAGAAACATACAGGAAACAGAGAAGAAAAACAGAGTGATGAAATCCCTTGAAGACCATTTTCTGACAGCCTTAGCTTCAACCCTCAGGCTCTTCGCCCTCCTCAGCGCATCCACCTCCTTCAACAAATCAAACTCAACCCCTTTCCTCTTCAACTCATCTACACACTTCCCCAGCAAATTCCTGTCTTCTTTTTCCCTTTCCAGCAGTTTCTCCAAGTGGGCCTCAAGATCGGTCTTGTATCTCACGGCCCAAATGATACCCAGAGAGAACAACAGAGAACAAAGCGACGGAATCCAGGATCTGTTGCAGGCTACTCCATGGAAATCCTTGGTCGAGGCATTGAAGAGGAGGAGCACGGCGGTGGAGTGGAAGATGAAGAAGAAAATGTGAAGCATAGTGATTTCTTTCCTCACAGAGTCGATTTGGGTTTCTTTCAGAGAGATTCTTCCGAAGATTAGTTCCTCTTCCTTGAGCCACTGCTTGAGAAGAAGTTTGTGGGTTGGGGTTTCGGCAATTTGGTGAAGTGGGTGTGAAGGCTTCGGTTCCATGACTGATAAAGCTTTGTTGTTATCATCCATGGAAATTAAAAGTCACAAAACAGAGAGAAGTGCAAAATAGAAAGAAGAGAAGGATAGAAGAATGTAGTGAAGAGAGATCGGAGGCTTTTCAAAGGAGGCTCCCTTCTTTGATTTCTTTTTTTTCAAATAATTGTAACGGTCGGATCTGGAAAAGCGTTGCGTTGAAGTACGGTTTTGGTTTTGGTTTTGGTTAGAAGCCCCCCAATCCCCATGGCCCTTTCCATTCAACAATGGGCACGTGCTCCCCTACGCAGCCCTCACAACGGGTAATAGAATAAATTGAATATGGGTCCGTATGGGTCCATATGGGTCCATATGGGTCCCATCTCACTCTCACTAAACAACCCTCCTACAAACTAAAAAGGAATTAAAAAGCAAAGCTAAAGTAATGAAACAAATTCAAGGTATGCAATAAAGCCGTGGAAGTATGTTGAGAATGAGCCAATATGTCACAAGTCTGTAAGCATTTTGCGTCAAATGAAATCCATCCCAACTGATTCGCTCTCCAGGATTACCACAAACCGGCACTCCAGGAGCTCCACACATTTGCATCAGGTTGAACTCATAATCACCATCCATTCCACAACAAGGCTTATGCAGGGACGTTTCATCAAAGCCTGTTAATGTATATTCTATCAGATAAGTAAACGTTTTGAGAAGAGAACATCAGCAGCATATAGTGCAACAAAGGAGGCTTACCGAGAGAGGAAGCTTCTCGTAGAACCCACAAGAGTGCATTATAGTAATCACCATACACGATATTCACATTTGGGTTCTCTTTTCTAAAGGATTTGATAGCATCATTCAGATGGGTGTTGTGATAGATTGCTAAGTTGTTCAAATCCTTCAAACAGTGAAGCTCATCATAAGCAGTGGCATCGTCGGTTTGAAATCCAGCGAGAAAGATTGGTAGGCAGCCTATTGGAAAGTTTCCCGGCACAATAACTTGAAAAGCACCGTAATTTATGACTCTCTGCAGTTACAAACGAAAAGAAAAGGAGATATTGATAGAAAGTGTTTCAGAATGGTTAGGAGTGAGGAGAGGAGTCGATCATGGGTTTATAAGTAAGAAATATTATCTTTCATTAGTATGAGTCCTCTCTCAAAAACCAAAAGCAAAGTTATATTCAAGGTGGACAATATCATACAATTACAGAGATATGTGATTCCTAATATAGTATCAGAGTCATGTCTTTAACTTAATCATGTCAATAGAATCTTCAAGTGTCCAACAGAGAAGTTATGAGTCTCAAAGATGTAGTCAAAAGTGACTCAAGTGTCGAACAAAGGGTGTACTTCAAAGGTTCTAGAGAAGAAGTCGAGTCTCGATTAAGGGAGAGGTTGTTCAAAGGCTCCATAGGGCTCAGCGGAGGTTCTATGGTGTATTTTGTTCGAGGGGAGGTTTATTGAGGATTGTTGGGGAGAGTAGTCCCGCATTGGCTAATTGAGAGGAAAACCATGGATTTTTATAAGGAATACTATCTGTTGGCACGAGGACCTATCCAGGAAACTGAAACCAAAACCAAAATCAAAAGCAAAGTCACTAGAGTGTATGATCTAAGTTGGCAATACAATACCATTACATATAGAAAGGTTCAAAGAAATGAATCAAACCACATACCTCGACTGCCTCCTTTATAATTTGAACAACTTCAGGAACCATATTTCTAACTTCTTCTATAGTCTTGCCTTGGAACAGCGCATAGTTGTAATCATTCCCTCCAATCTCACCAACAAAGAACAAAGCATTCTTCAATTTCTTGGTACAATCTGTAAAACAGAGATCGCAATAAGTAAAGTAATTCAGAGAGTTTGTAAGTAATGAGAAAGAGGAAGTATATATAAATACCATTCTCTTTGAAGAGACAAGTAATGTTGAAATGAGTAGACATCCAATCAAGCTGTTTAGACAAAGACGAGTTGGTGACGCGAGAAGAGATTCTCTTTTGAGCAAGAACTTCCGAAGGCAAAGGCGTAGAGCCAGCCACTGCGAAATTCACCCCGTGAGTCATTGGTGCATCCTTGTCCAAATAAGGGTTTATCAAAGGAAGTCCAGCGGCAATAGCTGTAAGTAAATGAAATTAGCTTAAAACCCCATGTAAAGCAGAGAGGAAGGGTTTAAAGTTGGGTACCAAATTGATCGATGATTAGCAAGCCATTAGAACAGCGGCCAGTGGGGTTGTTGAAGAAGGATTCCCCGTAAGGGAAACGGGAAAAAGGGGTGGCGGGATTTTCTCGGATGAGGTTTCCGGTGTCTGAAATAGAGTCGCCCAGTTGGTAGATAGCGTCGAACATGCAGGTGGCCTTCGGCGGATGATCGGCAGCATTGGACGGTGAATGAAGAAGAAGAAGAAGAAGGAGAGGCAAATTAGGGAGAAGCTCCATTGTTAAGAAGAAGTATGATAGCAGAGCAGAGAAGCGCAATCGTTTTTGGAAGACCGATGATCATCGAGTATTTGATTTCATTAGATCATATTATGATTTTATATCTTTCGTCTTCTTTTCATTTAATTTATAAAAATCTCTTTGACTTGAAGATATTAAATCAAACCAAACTATCTAAGTTGGATTTAAGAAGATTTGTTTGGTTTAAATCCCAATTAAGATAGTAACTAAATTAATAAATCCTATCCATAAATGAGTTGTAAAGATTTTTTTTTAGCTAAAATTGAGATTTTTTTTTAGCATAAAATTTATGAGATTAGAACGAGTTAAATGAGTAAAAGTATTTGAGGGATGGCATTGCACCATAGTTGCTAAACTAAAAAATAATAGTAATAAGCCTTTATACTAATACGAAGAACACAAAGAGAAATATATGAGATCGTAAACTTTATATATTAATGACTTTTGGTATGATTGTGCAAAGTACAACTATCTACACTAACCATTTATTATCATTCACCCTATGTAGCCATGTGTATGAAACTTGCATGTTTCTTTAGTTATAAGCTATATCTTTTTATTCATTTTGATCTCGTAACTATCTAATGTAGAGAGATGTTACGATGGGTCATACTCAAGAAGCATCATCTACTCATCTGTTATATCGGATTCAACCTCACAGTTTTAAAACGCCTTTACTAGAAAAAGGTTTTCACACCCTTATAAGAAATGTTTCGTTACTCTCTCCTACCAATCCTACCAATGTGAGATTTCACCATCAATAATCAAGAACCATAAAAGATAAAAGAAACCTTGCTGTACTCATATTCATCTTAGGTAAACAGTAATATACACAATCCAAGCATGACACTCAAAAGGAGAAAATTCCAAAAAGAAAAGGAAACTAAAAGAAGTTTGGCCAAATTTATATGTATTTGCAAGAGAAGTTAACAAACAGAAGCATTGTAGTTGAGGCTGTAGTAGTGAAGAGATTGATCGTGAGAGGCTTCAAACCGGAAAAACACACAATTTTGAACCTCATCCTTGCAAATCAGAGCTCCAAGCGTCTCCAAATGTCGCATATTATCCGCGAGTATGATGAGATTAAAAGCTACAAGGAGCACCAAGAATACAAAATAAGCAACCTTCGAAGCATTGAAAAATATGTAATATGCAACTAATGACAACAACTGCATGGCCCTTAGCTGCCTTTTTCTTCTCTTGTTTCAAACTTTGTTAAATATGGAAAGCTTTAAAACTGCCACACAAACAATGTTCAACATATATATGCCAAAGCCAAAGCCAAAGCCAAAGCCAAGAGGGTTGATGCAATTATTGGTGGAGTTACTTCTGTTCAGAACTCAATATAGGCAGCAGGTAGCAGTTGGTGAAATTGGTCTTAAATGAGAAGTCGACTAGTACACACACGTTTCTCATATACACGTTCTTCGTGTATCATCTAACTGTTTGGAGAGCTGTCGTGTATATACTTCGGCCACCTGTCAAAACATCATTTTTCTTACAAATATTTATGAGTTCAGCCCTGATTCAATGATAATTAAGTACCTCAGGAAATAATCTTTGGGTTAATCATATATTCTATAATGTGATTGCAGGCTTAATGATAATCAACCCAACTTATGAGACTTTTAGGTTCAAGTAATAAACTATATGACATAACAGGCATGCTTTTTTCAAATGCGAGGGGGAAAGCATTAATACTAATCAATCAAAGAGTTGGCAGGAGAAAGCTCAATTCACCAACTTTGATGTGACAATTCAACCATTTAAAATGGTAGCAAGTTGGGTGAAATTAAAATATTTGAAAAGGTAGAATCTAGATTAGACAAGGACTTGAACTTATATACTGGATGTCTTCATCTCATTTATATGTTAAGTTCAGAAGTATTTTCAAATTTCTGGTATTTGGGTGTGGTAAATACTAGAAAAATAAACCATGGATAGAAATTACACATTTCATTTATGTATGGCAATGCTTCATGTTCTAGAAGACTCGACACATTTTACTTCACGGATGGTACAGTAAGAAGAATACAGAGGCGCGTACGTACCAAGGACAAGTCTTGCACTGCCTGCACTGTTTCCTCTCTAACATTGAGGCAAGCGTACCAGCTTTAAGGTCGAAAAAGCACATTCTGAAAACACCGATAAGGTCGGGTTCGCCACGATCTTTAGCATGCTAGTATCTTGCAAGCAAACATGACAAACTTTGGCTTCTTCTGCCAAAGATAATCAATTTAAGATGATGTTGAAGAAGTGTAAAGAAACACTTCCATTTACAGATGGCCTCCTGATTCGAACAATAGTGCTTCAATTGATGACCGGTAAGTAGTGATGAAGCTGAACATTCGACCAGCGAGTGGTGGAAACAAAACGAAATAAGATCAGTCTTACTTAATTACATGTATCATTCAAACGGGTGTGAAAGGTCTATATAACAACTCAAGCCTACCGCTAGCAGATATTGTCTTCTATGGGCTTTCCCTTCTAGACTTCCTCTCAAAGTTTTTAAAACGCATTTGTTAGAAAGAGGCTTCCACATCCTCATAAAGAATGCTTCGTTTCCCTCTCAAACCGATGTGGGATCCACAATCCACCCTCCTCCAAAGTCCAGCGTCCTCGCTGGCACTCATTCCTCTCTCCAATTGACGTGGATCTCAGAATTTAAAAAGAAAAATATAATACAAAGACACTAGAGCCATGACTAAACATTTGGAAACGGAATAGCAAATCAACAAACAGGCATTAGTTTTAAGCCTGGCTTTCGCCCATAAACACAGCACCATCTTTTTCCTACGACTAAATTGGAAATCTGATATGATGCTCTTTATAAACCCGTAAGAGAAAAGTTTCTTCTTCATTCATCATTTATATGAATCGGAATGCTGAACAACCTTCTTCAGATATTTAACAACTGTTTGAAATGGACCAATTGTAGATTCTAGCTCTAGCCCAAATGGCTGTATTTTTCTGATGACCCCTACAGTGGTGATGTTCGTAATTTTTGACTTTATGATTTGGAACTTCTAAAATTGATTACCTATTTATTTAGAGTGTTTTGTAGCTTCTCCCTGTACCACCACCAATGAAGGCAGCATTCCTATATGTAGCATTGTACCATAGAAGGCCACCATGAAGTGACTTCAGCCCATGTGACATTCCATCTACTGGAGTTAGTTTAACGGTCATCTACAACTCTTTCAATCTAAATAGCTCATCCCCTATCTTTCATCTCTGCTTTTTACCGTCCAAATTTCTTTGTCCATATCATCTCTACTCCTCCTTCTACCATTTACCTACCTTTTCGCTTCATGCCTATTATCATCAATCACAGCATTGTCCATCTTCCATAAACAAGAGAAGATTATAAGACATGTCTTTTTAACAATGGCAGTGGGGGAACGGGCCAACAACAGTTCATTTTTTTAACACACCTTAAAATATGCTTGTTCACATGCCTCTTTCGTCTCAAACATTGCACGACAAGATAAGATTGAATCAGCTGAAGTTTTTAGTTCAGATTGAAGAAATGAACACCGAACCATGCTGGAAATGAAGTTTTCACAGCCTACTCCGCATAATTACAATAAAATAAGTTAGATTTAAGAATTATGGAAATAAACTTGAACAAGAAAGACAAGTTGGGCACTTGATTGTCATTGGATGGAAAAGTCAGTGGGGTCACCAGTCTGAGCAGTTAAGTCCTTCTGTATAATGTGTTGTAGAATTTAATTCTGCATCAGCCAGGTGAAAAACGATATGGAATTAAAACTAGGACATGGAAACTATCAAGCTGAATTCTTCACATCAAGTAAACAAATTAGCCGCGAAAATGAACATTTCCGCCCGGTAAATAGAAAATTTCAGAGCCTGAATTACGAAAACTATTGCTGCTCGTGAATGAAAGCGGATTAAGGAAAGAGTTAGAAAAAAAGACGATACGCGTACTCTGAACCAAATTCAGGCAGCAAAACTAATAGTTAGAACAGAGAAAATGAAAGAACTGACTCACTACAGATCTTCAAGAAATTCTTGGAGGTCAAGGGGCACATGTCGGTGTGTAGGTCGATCACAATGTTTCCCAGACTGGTTACAATAAGTACGGACATTGCTTCCGCTCTCTGTCTTCTTTCTCCGCAAATTGGTGTGTGCTTTGTGGCAATTACATGCGGCTGTTCGTTGAGCTACTTGTTTGATGCTCTGAGTTCAAAGCTCAAACTCGAAGCCAACTGAACTCCCCTTGAAGTTGGAGCTGTCGGAAAAAGAAGAGATATCAAAGAGAGAAACGGTGAGAAAAGGCGGCGGTCTCGGGTGGCCGGCACGAGCAACTGAGATCGAAGTGTATCATCGCCATGGCCGTATTCTCAAGTATATTCTACGGGGGAAAATGTATCATAAGGATCGTATCTATAACCTCAAGCCACGTGTTTTGGCAAATCATTGTGGGGCTTGGCCCGTTTCAATGTCATGGGCCTAAGATTTTGGACTATTGGGCCGCTCAAATCTCCAGTCTCTAGGCCCTTCGTCTAGTTATGATCCGGGGCGGCCCTTGAATTTTGGTTTCTATGATTATTCCATTTTTAATATATATATATTTCACCCATATTGGTTGGAAACCTAACCCTTATGAGTTAAATTGGACTTAATAAATACATTGAAGTCAAAAAGAAAAGGCTGGAAGTGAAAGTCAACTCAAACTCAACTTCGGGTACTCGTTCCTCCCTTCGAGGCCCAACAACATCGCTGACACTGGTTTCTCTCTCTAATTGATGTGGGAACTCACAATTCACCCCACTTCAAGACTCAGCGTCTTCACTGGCACTTGTTCTTCTCTTCAACTGACGTGAGGTCTCACGATAACATAAACAACATTAAATTCTATATGAATAACACCACATCAGTGTGTAGTTTTCATTATTTTGCTACTCCCCTCGCCCTGTCTAAATTAATTATTAAAAACTTTAGTAAAAGTATAGACGCATTGTGAAAAGTAGATGAAAGGGAGGCATATATATGTGACAATAATGAGCCACCAAAGGTATGATTTCCATTATTTTGTAAAAATGGGAAAGAAGGTTGAAAATGAAAGGAAAAAGTGGAAAGAAGCATGTTTAGAGTATGAACTAGAGAGAGAGTAAAGTACCATTTAAAACCCAACTTAAAATGTCCTTCAAAAAAACAAACCCCGTCCCTACACATCCACACAAACCCAAGAGCATATTTCTAGTGCCAAACAACAACAAAAATGCTATCCTTTCATCTTATGCTCTAAAATATATGTATATTACATTCATTCCCACCCAATGTCCACCGTTAATCACTCCTCCATCTCACCCACATTCTGGCCTTGTCCCTGGTTTTTGGGTACAAAGCTTCCATTTTTCTCACTTGCATTATATTTATTGGTGATTTGAGTCTTGGATTCGTACCGATCTAGTTTTAAGGAGAGGCCGTGCAAGTGGGGAGCGTAGTAAGGCCCACATGCAGAGAGTTCTTGGGGTATTAAATCGATGATGGGTACCTGATGCCAACTTCAGCCCTACAAAATCTTCTGCTCGCTCTCCTATTTTTTCTTTTTTTCTTTTTTTCTTTTTTTGTCACAAAAGGCATCCCTCAAACTGTACTTTATAGGCAGCCGACAGGAAAAGAATTCAAAGCATGGGAATCACTTTATAAGATAACAAAACAGTTGCCCAGCATCTCAGATTTCTGAATAGTAGTTTTAAAAATCTCAGATTTCTTGTTCTTGAAATTTGGCTAATGATTCAAACGTTTCGTTAAAATAATATGAAAATCATCCTCGCGCAATTTAAGAGGTCACAAGCATAGATTTCAAAAATAAAAAAATGAAATCCTTATCAAACAATTTATGTACAGAACCCTAATTAGGAGTTTGAGAGGATATATGTTGTACTTCACATGTTGGATGCCAAATCTTTGAGGCCCATGTGACCATAGATTCCTCCATTCTTTCTCTCTCTCACACAAGCTTCCATTTTTCAACCTTTCTGGCCCTTTTGAATTTTTCTATGAGATCCCACAGTGGAATGGAAAGACGTTGGGCCCTAAAAAGAGGTGGATTTGAG
This sequence comes from Cucurbita moschata, assembly GCF_002738365.1. Classification (NCBI taxonomy): domain Eukaryota; kingdom Viridiplantae; phylum Streptophyta; class Magnoliopsida; order Cucurbitales; family Cucurbitaceae; genus Cucurbita; species Cucurbita moschata. Next base: position 249,662 of record NW_019268533.1, read on the forward strand.
ACCCCACATCAATTGGAGAGGACAACATCGGCTAGTAGTGGACTTGGGTTGTGTACTTCAGTTCACCTTCTCACCCGTGCTCTCGAGATGGGTAAGAGAGTAATGTGAGTGGGCATAATCACCAAACCACACATGCTTGCGCGTTTACAGACCGTAAAAAAAGAACGAGAAAAACACAAAAGTAAAAGAACAAAACAGAGTGACAGTTTAGTTAGTTTTTTAGTGAGGTTTTGGAGGGTGTCCGGAAGCTAATTATGTCGGTATTGACCAACAACCCAGTAGTAGACCTCCGGCTAGCTGCCATCAACAACTTGCTTAAACCCGATTCCACTGCCCCACACACATATAATATATATACATATATCCACATATCCATATGTAAAAGCAAAAATCCAAGCCACAAAACCCCACTTTTCTTCCCCATTCGTTTCGACCAAATCAAAACCCATATGGCTTCCATTCCTCAATTCTACTCTGACTATACACCAACGGGCGCAGCAATGTTCGCTAATGATCTCTATGATCTGCCTCCTCCTACAACGCCGTCGACTGCGGCCACTCCTGGCGGCCCATTCTGGGGCGAAGAAACCTTAGTTCCTTTGTTCCACGAGTTTGGCCTTCTTCACCCTCCTTCTCTTTCCCCATCACCCCAATATTGTTGTGATGATAAACCACCGCCAACCCTGTCCTCCGCCATTGATCCCACCTCCTTTCCTCAACTCAATATCCCCTCCATTAATGGAGGATGTCAAAACTCTTGCCTTGATCATCATTTCCATGAATTTCAGGACGATTGCTTTGGATTGGTGCCTGAGATGAAGCCACTTCACCAACCACTCCCTCCCCATAATTGGGTATGTCCACCCATCTCTTTCTTTTGAAGGATACAGATTAAAGACAAAATTTTAAATTTTCATTTTATAATGTGATATTTATTTATATCCATGGATATGGATGAACTTAATGATATAGGAAATCCAAAGCAATGAAGTTCCTGTGGCTGAGGACTCAAACATGAAGGTTGCCCGCTACTCTGAAGAAGTAAGAAAACAAAGGATTCTGCGCTACTTGAAGAAAAGAAACCAAAGAAATTTCACCAAAACCATAAAGGTATCCACGTTAAAATGAACATAAGCTGTCATGTTTCCGCAAAACGCCTCGTACCCATGGAGATCTATTTTTTACTTATATCTCTCCTAATAATTCTCAACAATATTGATATATCATTAGTTTATGTAAAACAGTATGCATGTCGGAAAACCTTAGCCGACAGAAGGATTCGAGTCCGAGGGAGATTTGCAAGGAACAACGAAGCATGTGACCAAGAACCTAATCCAGCAAAGAACGATACTTGTATTCTTCACATGGACAATGAATTAGTATACAACCATGAGTTGGGTGTCCAGGTATAAAAAAAATATTCGAAAAAGCCAAGCGGTTAAGGTTTCTTTGTTCCAAAAGCTCTCTCTTCAAGTTTTTTCTTGCTTCTTTTACTTGGTTCGACATATTTCGATCGAAGGTCAAATCCAACGCAAAAACCCCTTCAACCCACGTCCCATTATGCTTCTAATTCAATTATGATAAAATATTCATCATTTTTGCAGTTGAAAAAGGATGAGGAGGAATGGGAACAAGAAATGAGGAGCCTGAAGTATTTACCATGTATCAGTAGCTGAAGAGATGGAATTGATGAGAAGATCAAAAGGGTCAGCAAAACCAGGAAATTAGATTAATTAATTGGAGTATATCGTCCTAGGATTTTGAAGCATAGGAGACCAACAGAAGGAATCTGATTATGTTTAATTAGTTTAAATTAATGAGATCTCAAAATGTGATTCCTTTTGGTTGAGCATTTGGTGGTGTACTTTGATCCAATGATTCAATCAAACAGTGAGCGATTGGGAATATATGGTTTAAAAAGGTGGCTGTCGTTTGTAGTTGATGGGATCGGATGCTATTGGTTTCTTCATGATCATCGCTAAATTATTATTCTCATTTTGTACTCCTCCTCTTCAAACAATTCAAACATAGCTTGTGTTTAGGTATAAATGGGTGTTCTTTTAGTCGTAAAAAAGCACTGAGAGACTAGAAAGTGAACTCAATTGGAAGCTCTTGTTTCGAATGCATCTTAAAGCGTTTCTAAGCATTTAAAAAGTCAATTTGAGAATGATGTGAAGAGGGAGTGGTAGTTTGAGAGGTTGAGAGGCAGAGAAAGGGGGTGATGGGTTATAAGGGTTGGTGGTGTGTGTGGGGGAATAATGGGGTTTATGTTTGATACCCTACCTATCATCTCTGACCTAAAACAAAATCCGAAAGCAAATACTGTTGAAAGGTCAGTCCCCTCTCCCCTCCAGTGCTGTTAGGCCCATACATATGCATTCTAAACAAGTTGACACTCTCACCACCCACATGCACTCACTGCAGCAATCTCATTATTACTACTAAATTCTATTTATATTCAGCACCAGCATCAGTACACTACACTCTTGCATATGAGGTTGGGCCCCAAATGGTTTTGTGTTTGATTGGTTTTATGAAAATAAACTTAGTGCACCATCTTTCTGCGAAGCATTCTTTCTAAAGGTATGGAAACTTCTCTCTAACATACGCGTTTTAAAACATATAATATCTACTAATAGTATCAGAGCCAGACACCAAGCGAGGTACCAACGAGGACTGTAAGCCCTCAAGAAGGCAACGCATCCACTTGCCGCTGCAGACACGCTATCGTTCCCACGCACCCGTAAACCGGATCTCGAATCCTTGCATTAGCCTCGTACACCATCGAACTCACAGCATCCCTCCGTTGCTGCTCCCATGCATCATTATTAATTGTGAACCCAAATCAAGAATTTCACTACTTTTGAGTATTAGAAGAAGAAAGTAAAGTATATAGAGAAGAAGTGATACCAAAATCTTTGTAGAGGGCCCACCATGGAAGAATATGAATTATCCCAATTAATTATTTGAGGATGAGTTGGATCCCTTCAAACTCAAAAAATAAATTCAAGTACGATCAACAATAATAAAAATGCTGGTTTCGGTAGGGAGGACATGTTCCCCAAACAAGGATTCCCCAACTCCGGTGAGATCTCACATTGATTGGAGAGAGGAACGAGTGCCAGCGATGACACTGAGGCTCAAAGGGGAGTGCACATTGGGTGATGCGTCAACAAGGATACCGAGCCTCCAAGGGGATAGATTGTAAGATCCTTGTTGATTGGAGAGAGGAAGAACAATGTGCCTCAAAGGAGGTGGATTTCGTTAGTGAAATTCTTGAGGGGAATTCGTTAGAAACCCCTGTGGGGAATTCGTTAGAAACCCCTGTGAGGCTGTTGCTAAGTCGAAAACAGATGGATGGCCCGCTATCTTGCATCAATACGAAGTCCAATGCAAAAGCCCAATAACCAAGATGGGCCTTCACAAGCCCAGTATTCAATATCCAAGTAACTAAAGAAGTAAAAAACATTAATCTTTTTTACATTTTTTTTTTATAATAATAATTAATTATATTTAGAGTTGAATGAAATTTGAAAATACAGTAAATGAGTGAATACCCTACAATTTATATTATTATTTTTGGTTGGAGAGTGAGGCAGGCGTTTGAAATTATTTAAATTTGCGGTTACCATTATGATGTGGCGGACTTTTCTGGAAATTGAAACGTCTAGAAATCAAATATATTAATATTATCTAGTTTTCCATGATAAGGATGAAATTAAAAATACTTTATTTCAATACAAAATTAACTCCCCCAACATTTTAAATATCACTGCAAATATAAATATAAAAATACCACACTCCATATTTTAATAAACTTAATTCAATTTCATGCGCTCAAAATAAATAATAATAAGCAAAATAAATGGAACAAAATATTTGTCAATGTGTTCATATTCTCATAACTTTTTACTGCAAAAATTAAAAAAAATATATAAATATATGGTTCTTAATTTTTCTCCTCCCAATTAATGGGAGTAGGTTTTTGTCATGTCTCAATGTCCCAATGTCCCAAGTCTACACTTTTCTCTCTTCTTTTAGGCGTAAGACATCTGGCCCGCCCTAAGTATTTCATTAAAATCAAACTCCATTTTTAATATATAGCTTAAATATTATTATTATTATTATTTATTATCCTTGACCACGCACTTTTAAAATGATTTTATTTTATTTTATTTTATTTTATTTTATTTTATTTTATTGGAGACCTAAACACTTTCAAAATATTTATTTTTAAATATAAAAGCTCGTGATACTTAAATTATTATAAATCGATGGCTATACTTTTTATGTTATATGTGAATTTTCTTTTTGTTTTTCTATAGTCTTTATCGTTACTACCAATATTTAAATATTGATAATAACATGCTAGTTAGACCAAGGTGCGATGACGACTTGACATATAGCATACATAACGACTTAACATATAGCATACATAACAACGTGGCATAACCATAGTATATAGAGAAAGAAAAGTATAAGCAATAGATTAAGAGAGAGATTTGTTAATATGAACGCTAGGGTTAAAGTATCCCGACCTCCTCCTCCAAAGTTGAAAGCTCGGTGTTTCGGGTTTCTTGGATGCGCCTTCCACGAAATTACGCGAATAAAGTGACATGTCAATAATTTTGTCTACAATAATGTCTTGATTTGGAAAAGAAAGAAAGAAATATTAGATTTGTACGGTTGTGTGGCTTTCGATCCTTTTTATGTTTTCAATATTGAGAGCGACCCTTTTTTATTGCATTAATTAAGACGCTTCATTTTTCTTCCTTTCCCTTTTATTTCTTCATATCCTCTCCGCCCTCTTTTGTCCTTAAAATAGATCATATCATATCATATCATTTGGGTGTAAATATAATTTTTGTAATTATGAGGACATTTAGTAAAGTTCAAGTGTACCGAGACGTGACGAAGAAGCTACCTAGCATAGATGAACCTACATGAGTTTTGTAATAAGATTCATTATATTTTTCTACTCTAACTACTTGAAATAGGCTCGATCAACAATGTTACGTTTAAACCCTAATGAGCACATCATGTACCAATCTAGGTTGGCTAGCGTCGTTACTACAAGCATTTTAAAGGTGTAGTCATGAGAATACCTACAAAGAGAAAGCATATGCATGTATTCAAAAAATATTAAAAATACCTCGTGACTGACTCTCCCATGGAGTCAAATATGCAAAACATGCAACATGACTCATGGTCCAGTTCTTTTCTTTCCATTTCTTTCCATTGAGTTGTGCATCACTTTCATACGCATCGAGTTGTGGATCATGATAGTTGGGTGGAGCATCAGTGGCATCTTGACAGTTGCGGTGGCGAGAGATAGTGGCGTGCGCGTGAGCTAAACTTTAGAAAGATTTAAAGAAAAATGTGGGGTATTAGGATGATGATCTAAAAGAGGTACACAATGGCAAATGATTAATTATAGATAGCTTTTGGCCATAAAAAAACTCATAATAATTAAGATTACGGAATATTGAATAATGAGAGTAGTTTTGTGTAGGTAAGTTCAAAAAAGTGCAAATTTCGGGTACGGTCAACAAAGTCTCATTAATAATGTTAATAAAACTTTTTTTTGACGATGTGATTCAAAGCTTTAAAAGTATTAACCGCATTCAACGTTTAAAAAAGATCAAAATTTTTTTGAAGATGATCTATGATGGGTAGATAAACGATTTCGGTCCATATATTGACGACAAGTACTCTACCGATGCTAAAGTATTGATTTTACAACAACATGTAAGACAAAAGGGACAGAAGCTTCAAATTTTGTGGACCATAAATATATTTTCCACCATTTAGAAAAATACGAAATAAATTGCTCATAAATGTAGATAATGAAATCTTCAACATGAAGATTCTTGTTGAACTAATTTGAAAAAATTGTGAGCTAAAATGTCAATTTTAGAAACTTGGCAAAACACCCCTTTAATATTCCGTTGAAAAACATAATTTTTCTATGTTAATATTCAATAAATAAAAAATTAAATTCATAAATATCGAATATATTTGAATATTGTTCGATGAATAAGATATCAATTATTGCAGTAAAAAAAAAAAAAACATTTGTACGAGCAAAAGGGTGGAGTCATCACGGAGATACAGAGTCAATGGGTGTGACTTTGACCTAATAAAAATCCATTTTGTCCTTGTTCCTTACAATTATTATTATAAGAACATGGGAAGAATTTGGGTTCTCCCTGCCAAACTTTTTCAAACTTCATGTCTTGAAAACTTTTGATCTCTCTCCATAGAGAGACCCAACAGCCATGGATGAAACTCCAGAAGTTGGCAATGGAGATGGAGACGGCGACGATCAAATCCCGCTCCCCGGGTTCCGATTTCATCCCACGGACGAAGAACTCGTGAGCTTTTATCTTCGTCGGAAAGTCGAGAAGAGACCCATCAGCCTAGAACTCATCAAACAGATTGATATCTACAAACACAACCCATGGGACCTTCCATGTAAGATCAAGCATCATTCCATGCTACAAAGTCCTTCAAATTTTGATATTTTTAAACAAAAAAAGTTATGGTGTTTTCATGCAGATGCAAGCAGCAACGTGGGAGATAAAGAATGGTACTTTTATTGCAAGAGAGGGAGGAAGTACAAGAATAGTATAAGGCCAAATAGGGTAACTGGGTCAGGGTTTTGGAAGGCCACGGGCATAGACAAGCCAGTGTATTCCAACGGAGGGGAAGGAAATGAATGCATTGGCCTCAAGAAGACACTCGTTTACTATCGTGGAAGTGCTGGAAAAGGCACCAAAACTGATTGGATGATGCATGAGTTCCGCCTCCCTCCGCCCACTCCCACTGCCCACAAACCCCATCCAACCTCCAAGAACTTTGCTGAAGAAGCGGTAACAACACAAGCCCTTTCTAACGCTTTTAACTCTTTCATTTTTAAAACTTTAGTGTGTTTCAAGTAAGTTAGGAAACCACGACTCTCCGTAGTAATATCGTACTGTCCACTTTGAGCACTTTACTTTGAAGTTTCCTAAAAGATCTCATACTCTGTCCACTGTGAAAGCTTATGCTTTGAGATTTCCCAAAAGACCTCGTACTAGTACAGATGTATTCCTTACTTATAAATACATGACCGTTGAATTGTTAGGAAATTTGGACATTGTGCCGGATTTTCAAGAGGAATGTGAGCTGCAGAAGATATGGAACAACAAAGAACAGCATGAGTGAAAAGAACACATTGAAGATGTGCAATAATGATCCAATGATAGTGAATCTCAGCTGTGAATCCATGATAATCCAAACGGAGAAGAAGCCATTTCTTCCAAATTACCCGAATCATCAAGAATGGAACAATTACGACCAATACAGCAGCACTTCCATGGACCCATCTCCAGTGTCCAGTGGCATCATCTCACCACCAATTGGGTACCCCACAAATCAGCAGCTAGATGTGAATGATTTCTTCACCAACAGCAATTGGGACGAGCTGAGATCAGTGGTGGACATGTTGTAGATCCCCAAATCTGATGTAAATATATATATATATATATTTATGACCCCACGCACTCTGATGATCTGGAGGCTCTGCAGGTACAGTTTTCATTTTACATATATGAATCCAAATAAAGGGGAACTGCGAAGAAGGATTGTTGGATTTCAGGGTTTTGAACAGTAAATAATTAGATTATAATATGATCAAACCATTTATATGTTACATGGGTTTTTCATTTCTTGTAACAATTTATAGTGTTTAGATATTAATCTCTCTGATTCTATATGCATACATACAACCTTCATTTTTCTTCACCCTTTGTACTGTTCAGCATTTTTCTTCAATAAATTTATTTATTTTTCATAAATTGTTGACTTTGTCATTGGGAGATATATGTGTATATATAGAAGTCAATTTAATTAGTTTGACTTTAAGGAGCCTACGTTTGTCAGACCATGTGATGTTTACTGTTTCTCGCAGCTTGCGTACATGTCTCATCCACACAATTTCTTTTTTCTTTTTTTTTTTTCTTTCAATTTTGTCGGTTACCGTTTTCAATTTCTAATCGTTTTCAATCCATTTCTAGAATTGTTCACATTATTATTCCAACCCCTCCAATAAGTTTTTTTTTTTTTTTTTTTTTTGTAGGATAATTGACATGAGTTCTTTCCATATATCCGTTTTATGATATTAACCTTCGCATTTCCAATTATTATACATATTTTCTTTTCGTCCTAATTTGTTACCCTTAAAATGTTAAAACCTAAAATATTACTTAATTTTGAAAGGGTTTTGAGTAGAGTGATACCCGAGTAAGAGAGAGTACATGAATGGACCAAGATTATAACCGATAAAGTGACCCAGAGTATAGATGACTAAGAAATGCTTAAAAATAATTNAATCAAGTTTAATATTTAAAAATTGATAGAAAATTAGATTTAATTGTGATGATTGTAACAATACGGGTAAGTGATTATTTATGTATTTTTGAAGTATTATTAAATTATTTATACTGAAACTATGTAGCCCTTCATTAATTTATAAAATAATTGATCAAATTGAATGGTGAAGACTCTATTCACAACTCCACTTATTGTTGAAAACTGATATTTCCTAAACTTTCTAACTTGCATCCAATACATCTCTTATAAAGTATTTAATAATATAACTTGTAGAATATTAAATCTCTAAAATCCACAATTGTTTAATGTTTGTTAAATAAATATGAGAAAAAATAAATGTGGCAATAATTTAAAATTATTTTATTTTTTTGAAAATGATTAGGTTGAAACATAAGCATTCATATTTGAATTTCAAGGCATCGGGGGTTGCATCACCCATCAGAATTATTGAATTAAAAATTCTTACATTCTTTAACATAATCACTGCACGCAACTACGAACATCGGTCACCATTAAATTTATTTATTTCAATTTTAATGACTTACTTTCAACCTCCAATCAAACTTTTACATGTTTCTTCCCTTTGGATCGTCTTCTCATTCTAAGTCGCCGTCATAACATTTCAAGTCTCCACATATGTCCGAGATTCTAAAAAATTTATCCTCGGATGCTGGTTTTAGAACATTTACAGGAGGTGAACAAGAATATAACGATTTTGAAATAATATGATTACTATTGCAATGGGCATGAAGAATAATCGATCGAGCTCATCGTTGTAAGGGAGCAACGAACTCAAAAATGTAGAAAGGATAAGTGAAGTGCATAACAACGGAAAACCACAGCCAGTGTGAATAATAATAATGACTCGTGCTTTTCTCATTAAAAAACCAAGATTAACTAATCTGATCCGCGAGATGTAACAAAAATTTTAGTCCTACAAAAAAACTAGAGGCTTTGATAATTTCATGCACGAGGACATACAGTTCTACGATGATGCCTTGGATCTCTTCTTGAAATGCTTCTGATCGCTAGATGAAGCAATATAAGCTTCCGGATTGATACTCTCTGCGGCTTTTCGTTTCCCTAATGCCTTGGCCTTTTCCTGCAGAGCAACAAAACAAGTTCACCAGTTGCAACAATTTCCAGTTTAAAAATATTCTTGGGAGTATCTACGGCCTATGTGTTTATATGTATATATGTATATGCATGTATATGTATACATGTATCCATGGCTAATGTGTATATATACGCACACCCCTCCATATGTATACATGTATCCATGGCTAATGTGTATATGTATACATGTATCCATGGCTAATGTGTATATGTATACATGTATCCATGGCTAATGTGTATATATACGCACACCCCTCCATATACCTTCAGGGCCTTTGCCATCGTGGCTATATCATTGTTATCTCCATCAATGTTCGTATCCTGCTTTGGGGGCTCCTGAATAGAGGTAAGGTAAAACCAATATCAATAAAAGCATTACAGCACGTGTAGTAGTAGAAAGAATGAAAACTGTTCAAATAATTGGATAAGCTGAATCAAGGAGCTGCAATGTATTTCACCTTAGGAGGAACAAAGGCAGCTTCTCTTTTTCTCTTGTTTTCAGCAGTTTTTTCTGCCTGCTTCTCCTGCTTCTCCTGCCATTTCTTTGCTGACTTCTTTTTGTCACTTAAAAAGTATTCTCCAGTTTCCAATTGTATATCAATCTGCAAATGCATCGTAACAAAAGATCTTATTGAAATGAATGCACTGAGAAAAAAGAATGCAAAACATGCATACGTTTAATCCCCATAAAAGTTCCATTATGACAATAAAATAATATATTTTAAGGCATTTCAGCACTTATTGAATATGACAGTTTTTTTTTTTTTCCCAATATAGCATATAATATGCTGTGGACTGTTTCTTATCTACAATTTTTATTTTTGTGATTGAGAATAGATTACCATGACTATTATGTACTACTATTTTATCATGCTATCGTTATAATTCCTTTTTGAAATATTGTTATGGATGAATTGCACCCCCCCAGGAAATGAAAGGCAGCTACTGAACCTGGCTAGGTGGCTGAGGAGGAGGGAAAGGTGTATACGGCTTCTTCTGCTTACTCTTGACCTTCTTTTGTTTAACAGTTTTCCTGAGAAAAAGGATGGTTATGTAAAACATAAATTCATGATTCTAACAAGAGAAAGTCAGCAAACAAGTACACGCCAAACTAGCATACTTTTTGAACTTAGGAAGAAACCTATCCCAATTTTCATTTGCAAGTGCTGGATCATTAGCAAGCTCTTTCTTCATCATGAGAATCTGCAGAGATAGCAGAGGTTATGCAGAGAGCTATCGAGGAGTAACATAAAATGATAAACAGAAAGAAAACCCAGAAACCTTAATATTATATACGGGATGCATTTTATTCATCATGCACTCTTCCACGATCCTCCTAACTTGCTTTAAACCTTTGAATGAACCCATTGCAGCAACTGTATTGCCCTGTCAGTAACAAATTTGACGCTACAGAATATGAAAAGCTGAAGAGATGAAAAAAAAAAAAAAAGAAGACAAGCAGCAAAAGAAAATATACGTACTTGAACAAGAATATAGCATCCTGTCAATATTTCAAGCGCCTGTGCTAGAATAACAGTTAAAAAACAAGAGAGAATGAATAGAGCGTAGACTTAGATAAACACAATTGCTCCTCTCTAAGAATTATGAATCAAGATGAAGAAACTTAGTAAGCTTGGAAATCATTTAACTAAGCTATACGAACCTTTAAAGTTGATGAATTTGGGCCCACAAGAAATCGTCTTCGTTTAACAAATCGTTCCTGCAATATAATAAAGGTCAGGCCAAAATCAAATTTTAAGGTAGAGGTAGAGCAGGTAATCGTAAAGGGAAGGATGACAAAAGATGCTAATTGACATGGAAAATGGTTGTCCTTCATTTAAGAGACTGTTGTATACCATAATGCTCTATTACCAACATTATGGATACATGCACAAAAACCCTGAAACTTATTCTCTAACATAAGAGGCTAATTCCAACTTCAAGTTGTATGTTCGGGCACAAAAGAACAGAAACTACATTTCAATCTATATCCGATGGTTTTCAATTTCCAGCAATTTGTATACTATGTAGACTTTTTGTTGTAGGTTTCCATATATATAAACTGCTTGAACTTAGGATGTGAACCTCAGACCTTAAGCCATGTGCAATGAGATTAAAGGCTGACAGCTACACAAATTTCTTCGCCAAATGCAACAACAGAATAAGAACATCAAATAAAGTAAATGACACTTACCTTCTTGCGTACCAAGTTCCCAATCTTAATAATATCACATTGCATTTCATCGTCCAGTATTTTTATTGCCTGACACACAACCCATGATCAAAAAATTCAATACAAGGTACCAATTAATGGGATCAGCGAAAGAAAGACTCAAACTGCCACCTCAAAAGAGAAATAAAATATAATAAATCAAATGATTGTTTAACCTGAGGAGCAGGAACACTTCTAGACAAAAGCTTGATAAGATCCCTAGCCTTGACAATAATGTACGGATCCTTGGTCTTTCTAGTTGTTGACACTGTCATTGATCCTTCAACCTGACCAAACGTAGTAGATTAAAATGCATGCAGTGAGAATAACAACTGGACTCAAAACATTTCAAACAACAGAATCAAAACCATCCTTCATTAGGGTAATAAACTCTTTCATTTCTCTATTAGGAGTTTATGGACTCTTACCAGATTCAGATCACAAGCAATGCCAAATTCTTTCAATGCAGACTTCACAACTGGCCATGCATCTTGCAAATACTTTTCTGCAACATGGAAAAATCGGAATCAGATTTTTGTGCACAGTCAATCCAATTGTACAGCAGAAATATCTTTAAGTGAGACAAAACAAGCATATTGAAAAAAGAAAATGAACTGGATATTCTCCACGGACAAAGCTTACCAAAATCATAGAGTTAGAAAACAGAACCTTGTTATTCTGTTGCCACCTAACTATTTTTCAGGAAAAGCATAGAAAAAATAGGTTGTGGCACTAGATAGGAAAGTTTTCTTGCCTTCCTCAAAACCTTTTCAAAACCGGATCATCCGGCCACGATGTTACCCTCCGGGTAGAAAAAGAACTAATAGACAAAACGCTAAATAAAGAATACAGGCCTATGAGCAATTAACATAAAATAATAATTCTTTTGTAGCCAAACTACTTGGCGAACAGAGCGATTGAAGAATATAGGCCTATGAGCAATTAACATAAAATAATAATTCTTTCGTAGCCAAACAAATTGGCGAACAGAGCGATTGAAGAATATAGGCCTATGAGCAATTAACATAAAATAATAATTCTTTCGTAGCCAAACTACTTGGCAAACAGAGTGATTGAAGAATATAGGCCTATGAGCAATTAACATAAAATAATAATTCTTTCGTAGCCAAACTACTTGGCGAACAGAGCGATTGAAACAAATCAATGTTCACGGTAACTCCAAATAATTTCAGTAGGACTACAACGAACTGTTTCATAATGTTGTACGCAACCTAGACTTATATTAAATAAGGTGCAACTTTAACAATCTAAGACAATCAGGACCTCAAAATTCGAGGTAAACAAACCACACACTCTAATTCATTCATTCATTCCAAACTAATCCTCCCGAAAAAACAAGAGAGTACAATTGAAAAGAAAAAACATAAAACTCCTTACCTCGGTACACAGGAAACAGAGTAGAGAAAGAGCTGACTTCAAGCATTCCGCCTTCATTCCAAGAGGCATCAAACTTCTCAACTTTCCATCGATCAATGTTAGGATCTTCGTCCCATGGCTTCGGTTTGTCATGCTTCCCCTTATGTTTGGTCTTATTTTGCTGTTGCTCTATCTCCTCCGTCGCCATGTTGGATTATCCTGGAAAACCAACGATGGCAGAAAGAATAATTTTTTAATAAGTAGAGAAAACTAAAGAAAGACAAGGTTAATGAAAAATTGCTCAAAATTAATGAAAACCTTCCACTATCTATTTGATGCTCGTTTTTTTTTTTTTTTTTTTCTCTATAACTTAGTTTAAACTCTGCATTTAGAGAAGTTTATACAATGACCGCTTTGAAAAAGACTAACCCCTAGGGGTCTAAATTGATTCTACAGTTACGGATTTAAACTGATACAACAACTATTGGTATAATTCATATTTGCCCCCGTATGCATCATAGTTTCTTCCACGTTAAAAAAAAAAAAAAAAAAACAACAACAACAACAACACCTTCATACAAACTCCGATGCATATTTAGCTTTATGTTCTAATTTAGACTGATTAAACGTTGTTGGAGAAACAAATCGACAACAAAGCTGCTACTTTTGATTTTCCTCTTCGAGGTAAACAAATTTAAAAATAAAACAACAAAAGAAAACCTTAGGCTGAATCTGAGCGGCGGCGCGATATCACAAATGGCAAACAGAGATAAGTCACTCTAATTGCTTCAAGAGGCGAGAGAGCGTTAAAGGGAGGGACAGGAGGGTGGACTGCAGCAGTTGAGAGTGCAGGAGGCGCGGAAGCCGCTGAGACTACGTCGGGCAGGAGTGGCGAGCGGCGGAGGGGAATTTTGGTGGTAATATAGGGTTTAGAAAAATAAGAAAGATAGCGGGAAAAAGAAATTACATGCGGACGGAGAAGGGGAGGAGGAAAAACATAAAATAATTTGTTCGTAATTGATAAATATTATTATTAATATAATTTGGTGAAGAGTTAAAATAATTTATGGGCAGCCATAGTGGGCTATTTATTGGGCTTAATGGTCCTGGACACTAGTATGCATTATGGGCCGTATAAAAGCCCATATTCAGAAATCAAAATCCATTGGAAGAACATTAATTGGAGGAGGAATCTTTGAATGCGTTTAGGGTTATTAATGTTAAAAACATTGTTGTTGCTAGTGCACCTCAACTCCAATCAATCAAATCAAATGAAATGAATATATGGAGGAAGAAGTGGCTGTGTTATCTGTGAGGCCCATTTTGTTGTCGTGCCACAAAGAAGAAGGTACCCATCATTAATAACTTCTACCCCAAACTAGACTATTCTTCTTCTTCTTCTTCTTCTTCTTCTTCTTTAAATTTAAAACAAATATATATTCTGTGCTCTACACATTATGAACAGCATTGCCCATTTGGGCACATGGAGAGTTAATGATTATAGTTCAAATTGAGTATTATATTATATTAATGCAGAGGTGGGGGGGGGGGGAG